>NC_092033.1:6884407-7184407 GCF_042242105.1 Pempheris klunzingeri
GAGAATGAAAAATCGTGATTGGTGTATTCTGGTTTGTCCTGTGACCTCACTGATCGCTACACGGGAAACAAACACAACATTGTGGTTGAATCATGCTTTGTATGTTTGTGTGTGAGTGAAAGAGAAAGAGAGAGAGGAGGGAAAACAGTGTGTGTGTGTGTGTGTGTGTGTGTGAGTGGACTTAAACTGATCTGATGCATCAGTACAAACTAATCAGTCATTTCCTTGCTCTCATTTAGTGCAGTCATTTCCTCTGAGTTTCCACCCTTCTCTAGTTCTCTCCCTCTGAAACAGACGACAAACACATTGTTTAGTTCTATTCAGATTTTACGAGATTTTATGAGACAGTGATGGATTATCCAGACATTGGTGTATTTGTTTATGCATGTGCTGTGTGAGAACTCAATCTGACTTCATCAGAGACCCCTTTATTGAGAGAGAGAGGGACGTTTTGACGATTTTTGGCGACAACAACATGACTTGTTGTCATCATCTGCTGGAACGTCTGTTCCAAAATAAATCTTAAGCCATAACTTTTCGGCTTTTTTTCGGCTAAGGTTTCTATGTGGTCCAACATTTTAGAAGCTTAAATGAAGACGTGAGCATCATGCAACTTTACAGTAGAACTTCTGTGATAAATCCGACTGATAAAAGTTGGATTCACATGGCCAGTTCCTTCAGTATCATCTGAATAGTAGAAATAATGCAATCTTTTTGACTCTAGGTTTCTTTAAAAGGAGACTCTCCATGCGTCACCTACTTCTAACTTTACACTTGAAATGCAGGCTCTGTTTTCAGCCACAAGAGGTCAATGTAGTGCCATGAGCTTGACCTACTGAGCCACTTTGAGAAGCCAAACATCCTGGGACAGTTTTTTCAGACATATTCAGTCAATGATGTCTTCTCTTAGATTCTTGTATATGCATGATGTAGATGAAAATTTCTCTGGACTTTAATGGTCTCCTTACTGTAAAATGATATAACTGATTATTTACTGGCTGCATTTAAAAGAACCTTTGTGTCGTTCTGAAAGACCCTGGACCAGTGATGTAGGTGCTTTGTTTCCAGTGGCATCCAACTTCTAACCTAACTTAAATCTTTCAGACCTTTTAGGTCCAAAGTGAAAATGTTTTGCTTTGTACAAAATTAAATCAGCCACAGTGATGCTGCAGCTGTAACCTTACAATGTAATCTGAGCTACTAACACCATAATGGTAGACAGTAAATTTTCATTTCAGTGTTTTTCGTAATTCTGACCTCTTTCCGAAAACCATTATACACATTACTTTGCAACTTCCTAGCGAGCCCTGGCAGTACTCTAAGTTATTCTAATGAGGCAGAAAGAGGATTTAAATCTAACATTTGTACAGTTTGAGGTTCAAACAAAAGCCCTTCCTCACATTTCTAGCCTCAGCCTGAAGTATAAAGGAGCACAGCAATGTGGAGTTCATCCACATGCTAATTCCTACCATGTCTAATATCATACTCTTATTTCAATATTTAGATAGCAGAGATCATGTGTATATTAAGCAGTCTGTTTCCTCTATTCTGTGTCATTAAGGCCAATTAAGCCTATCTGTACAGATATAGATAATGAGGGTAAGGTCTCAAGGTCTTCATTATAATGTCCCTCAGGCTTTATAAATGTATTTAAAACTGTTCACATTCACATGTATTGGCAGTACAAGGTAAAGTTATTTAAGTTAATTGTAAAATGAAACGTTATCATAAATGATAAATGTTATCCTCCTCACTAATAATCATATAACAATAACTTTACTTGTATAGCACCTTTAAAAACAGAGTTAACAGAGTACTTTGACAGATGCAAGCCAAACAAAAGCAAGGATTACAGTGAATTTAGAACACAGAAGAGGAAAATAGGAAAAGACAAAAGCAGGGGAGAGAGATAGAAGACACTAGAGCATTATGGATGCCTACATGCAGAGCAATAAGTGAGCAATACTAAAATAAATAATAAGAAATAAATGAGTGAGTGAATAAAAGAGGAAGGCCATTAAAAAAAGACATCATGTAAAAGCGAGTCTGTAGAATGGGTATTAAACAGTGACTGACTCTGGAAGCCTGATCTCCTCAGGCAGGTTGTTCCAAAGTCAAGGGGCCCTGATGGCAAAAGCATGGTCACCTTTTAGATTTAAGCCTCGACTCTGGATCAGCCTGCAGGACCTCGTGTGAGGATCCCAGGCTGCACACGGCCTCATATGTGGTCAACATTTCTTCAATGTAAATCTCAGTCATTTAAACTATGTAACCTCTCTGCAGTGAGAAACCTGTATACTGTTAATAAGCTTTGGGATGTACCCACATACTGAACTTTTGAACTCGTGAATAACTCCCTGCCTATCGCTCAACCTCTCAACCCTCCGGAAAATGCCGAGCGAAGCCGAAGCCGGCCGACCACGACGTCAGCGTATCTCGTTCTTTCGTTTTTCGCCTGCTGCGTGCGAAGGAGAGCGAGGAAAAAACGGCTCTCAGCAAAGCAACAAGAAGGAAGAGCAATGGCGACACTGGATCGCCAAATACCAAGTCTGGATACCTTCCTTTGCGAGCCTTGGTCTTCCTTCGTCAGTGCGGCTAAATTACGTTTTGTTGACAGTAAGTTCGCACGTCGGTAGCGCCGTTGTTTTTGCGGACAAACTGTCGGGAAGTGCGTGGTCCAACTGTCTGTGATTGAGTTGAGTGAGCCCCTCCACCATGCAGGGTCTGTCAAAGCGCAGCAAAGTAACTGTCAGAAATATTACTAGGAAATGCAATATTGATAGCTCGGTGTATTAGCCGCGCTCAAAGCTAGCGGCTACAGTGCTGAGTTGTTTGCTGTGTGCAGTAATGACACCCTCAACTGTCCAGCTGTAAGTTTGTTAGCTTTGACAGCTTCACTTGCTCTAGGAAGCCAGCTCAGGGCGCTAGCAAGCTAATGCTAACGCGATAGCACAGCCTCGGACCAGCATGGCTCCACGCATGGCCCCCCAAAGTTTGTTGTGGATGTCCCCTGCGTGTTTTTTGTTTTTGTCTTTTTTAAAGTGGCTCTTGTGTTTGTTCAGACGCAGACTCGTCTTTGGATAACAGCGACAAAGAGCTTTACCGCCGCGGTGAAGCCGTGAGGCTCAGCAAAGAAGGTAAGGAAGTTGCACTGCTAAATACTTCACGCTGTCACGTATGTGATGGTGGTTTGTTATTGTTTGGCTGGGCATGCTCTGCAGCAGAAAGGATGCCAGAGTATTTATGTTTTTAGTATATTCTCATAGAAATCATTAGTGCTGGCTGCCATCCTGTATCAAGGGTTGTAACCCAGAAAATGTAAGAAAATTGTCAAAAATGCTGATAATGATTATAAAGCTTGTTTCGCAGACCGGCTGTCCCAAGGCAAGCATTTAGTCTGTTCATGAACATATATGACAAAAATAGTATCAGTTCTTCGTATTTGAGAAGCTGGATGTGGCATATTTGCGTGATAAAGTATAAATTGATCATCAAAATAGTTTGTTGACTAATCAATTAACCAGCTTGTTGTGTCTGATCTACCTGTTATCATTAATAAGACAAAACAAAATAAATTAAAAAAAAAAAAAAGAAGTTGATCAGGACAGCATCAAATATTAACGGTCATTGTTACATGCATCATGTGATCTGGATGCTTTGGGTCTTTCAACATCAGGTCAGGTGATCGTGTATCAGAAGGGCTTTATCATTATTCCAAGATGAGTGGAATACATATTAAACTGCACATTAATGCGTCTTTAAGTGAGCTATTATGTTGTTTGAAAATTGATTATAGCCATATAGATTAGAGCGGGGACCCTCAAACACGTTTTCCAGCATTACCTGTAGTCTTAAAAGGAAGTGTAGTTGTGCTATATGTGATGTACGGTCTGTAGTGTGTATTTTATCATGTCAGTGAGAGACTGATAAGACTTCAGTGTCCTTAATGGGCTCAACTTGTGTATAGCTGAAAGTCTGTCTTATATATTGTGTTGCATTTGGCCGTTTGTACAAGCATCTAGTTATATATCATGAGTGAGAGTATGTGGAGGGGGTCGTTAGGTGCCTGTAAGCTGTGAGTGGGTACCTCCACCCTCCTGCCCTGAGGAGTTCCTCCTCACCTCACCACGTAAAAATACCCACAGGAGCACGCGCTGCTCTTGAGTCATCCCTGAAAGTTTGAGCTGCAGCCCTCGTACGAACACAGTGACGCACGCACACGCAGCCAGGGAAACTCTTCTCACTCCCACTGGTCAAATACCAACCAACCCCCCCCCCCCTTCTCCCACTCGCGCACACACATACTCACTCACATGCCTCATCTTCCTCTCTCAGAGCCAAACTGGAGCGGTGTTTCCAGAATTGCTGATCTGTTGGCAACATGACACTAAGGCCTGCTGAGAGTGATATGCACACACACACACACAGGCAGACACGCACAAGCCTCACAAGCACACTGGGCAACACGTCTTAAATGCTTAATTTGTAAATTTGTATCTAGGAGAAAGTGGTGTGCTCCATTGTAGATTTGTATAGTATATGTTTACTCACTTGACACTTAAGCGTGCTGCACACACACATTTGAAGATTGCGAAGCCGGGGTGGCAGTTATTGCTGTGTTGGGCAGGATATGGTTGGTATCTCACTTTTTTTTTGCCTTTATTTGGTTAGGGTTAGGGTTAGCAATTACAGCAAGAGACAGGAAACATGGGGAGTTGATGTGCAGTGAAAGAGTCAAACCGTGGACGTCTTAACCAGCAGGCTATGGGAGCGCCCCAGTGATGGTATCTCACTCCTAACCGTCAAACACGTACACGCAGTGGAGATGATGACAACCAACAGCAACTTAGTGAGGCTAGACTGGCAGCCACTGTCATCATCACACCAGAAATAGGCAGTGCTGTCATTCTGCTATTTGTGCGTTCAACACTGTCTTTAGTAGACAGTCAGGAACATCATGGTATTAACTGTGAGATACAGTTTGTCACCCAAGACGCTAGTATGATGAGGACATTTCTGCAAGCTTGCTTTGAGAGTTGTCCCATAACCAAGTGCGCTTGGAGTGTAAGTGCTCTCAACTGCGGTGCAGATCAAACACAAGGGAACATGCCACATGGTGCAGGCTTTGGCACAGTTCCATGTGCAGAGCACGAGCCGTTTCCTCGGCTGTTTGAAACCTTTCAGCTGAGGATTTTGAAGTCTGTAATCTAGCAGACTACTCAGAATTATTCATTTAGTAAATGGGCCACTATTATCTGCATTTAATTGATTTGAGCTGGAATTAGTCACATTAGCCTGTCAACTCTTGAATATGGCGCTTTTTGTAAATGCTGTGAAGCGAGGTAGATTTAAGATAAATGACACGTTGCATGGTGAAAGATTGCCTGAGTGAAAAATGTATAAAAGTGACACTGTGTGAAGTTTTCACCTAAAACCTTAATGAGCTGACACGATTCGTCAGAAAGTAATCGTCAACTTTCTTTTGATGAATTGCTCAAGTCCTTTCTCAAGCACAAATATCATTCACTCGATCTTCATGTCATATGATGGTAAACTGGATATGAGCAATATGAAGTCTGACTGTAAAAATGTCGATTTTTCAGTATTTTCTGACATTTTTTAAGACCAAGCATTTAAATTATAAAAAAGAAAAGAAAATGAAAATAACCACAAGATGTAGTCCTGAATACTTTTTTAGCTATTGCCATAATTGAAGCATAGTCTGAAATAAAGAGAAATCGTGACAGGAAAGCAAATGAATCAAAGCGTTGTTTCTTTCTGAATCAGAGTAGAATGAGTTTGTCCTGACACAGAATAGTGAAGTGCACTAGACTTTAATGTGTTCAGCCAAGACATTGGATCATAAGTCTAGTTTCATGAGTTGTGATCTATCATGAAACCATTGTTAGTCTGTTTCATACATGGTTATAGTTTCCCTGGCAGGAGTTCATTTTTCAGCCTGCTGGCCAGATGATTCAGACTTTTAAAACAGAGGTTTTGGTAGATTTTTTAAATCAATTAAATCATCAGTTTCTCCTTGACGTGCTGTCTTTACAGCTTTATTGCCTTTTTAAAAAAGGTTTGCTAACCAACCAAAAGACCAACTGTCTTATTAAAAGAAAAGATTTGGGACTGTCTTCGTACAAAATCCTAAAAAGTTTAACCCAGATTTCTATCTGGGACATTCTTGTATAAATGGAGAGAATAGACATCTTTGCAGCCTGAGGTCTGCAATATTAGCTGCACATCAGCCGCTGGTAAGCTTGTTTACTTTGGTGCAATAATTATCTGGTGTGTATGTTCAAAAAACAGCTTAAGTTGAAGTTGTTCTTGTGGCCTGTGCCCTCCTCTGGAACTGTTGTAGCACCGCAATTACTCATAAGTGGCCCCTATCACCCAGATTTCCTCTAAGTTGGTTGATTGTAGGTGTTTTATTCAGTGAAACATGTTGCTCTGGAGCAGGACTTCTCTCTTTTCCCTGCTGTTAAACCTTTTTGTTTACGAGTAAGACCTTTTTAATTTGCCTCCCAAAACCCTTAATCACCAATGGGGAGTTGATTTTCTTACTCTGAATATAATCAGTGTCCAATGATGGCATTGTTTACGTAGCTCCAAACACGCTTATTCACAGGTGACTGATGTTTTTGTAGTTTTTGGCCTGTCAGTGGTTTGGCAGCCTGGAGCAGCTGGCTTGAGAGAAACACACAATTCAGACTGCAGAAATAGGCTACACACTTAGTTTGCATTTGACTTGGCAGACGCAGAGGAAATTGCATTCTTGCTTTTTTTTTTTTTCTTTTTTTCAGTTCTCCCACTAACGTCCCTTTCTGTTACTATAAACCTTGGGGATTTGCTGTTTGCCGGAAAACAAAATTTTCCTGTTGCAATTTGTTGTTGCATGGCTTTGCAATTAACAAGAAACCGTGGTGATGTTGATGTACTTTTTGAACAGAAACCTCTTGGCAGGTAGAGCCAACCTGCAACAGTGTTTTCAGTCACTCTGTTTAACTGCTCACATAGCAAAAGTTATTCATTCTTACCACTTAACAACATGCCTACAATGACAATATTTAAAAGTTTTTCACATGCCACACCTCTCCATTTGTGTTTGTGTTGTAGCTCAGATCATGCCACTTTCAATAAGGCAAAAACAAACGCTGCAGTTTATTTGCTAGCGAGGGTAGTGCAGTTTTTGTTAAGCAAACTCTGGAATCGGAGAGTTTGAATTGTGGCTCAGATCCAGGAGCGTGCCCAGAAATTTCGGCCACGGAAAATGAGTGAGAAATAATCTCCTCCGCTGTATTGACAAGGTGAACTTGGGCAAAGCATCTTAGCACTAAGTGCTTCGGCACAGCTGCTCAGCATCCATCTGTAGTCTCATTATTTTTCAATATTTATTTAAAAACAATTAACATAACTCAAAAGTAATGAAATAATCCGTACCAGTGATCATGACAACCTCAGTGTGTGTATGTCTATGTGTCCTTGAACACTTCATGTATGATTAATGAGACCAACTCTGACTTTTTTACAAACACACGAGCACAAGCTCACTTTGGATACATAAGTGTGTAACATGGCTTTGACCTTGAGTGACCTAACAGATGTTTTTTTTCCTACACACACACAGACACACGCACACAGATGGGCAGTAAGCATGACTGTCACTGTCTGACTTTTTCGATGACACAAAACTCACCAGCAATGCAAGGTCATGATGACATGCACCCTTACACTGTCAGACACCCACACATTCTCCAATTTTTCCCGTGCGAGCTTTCACAAACACACACACACACACACACAAACACACACAACCCTCCTCCCCTCCCAGAGAGTCTGGTTTAAGTCCCATGCTAATAAGTGCTGTGATTTCAGCAGAGCTTGTTTGGGAAGGGGAAGATTAGGTTCTCAGAGCTTAGCCAGAAGAGATAATAGCTATTTTCTCTTGGACATATTTGTTTTTCTCAATATTTTTATTAATCTTCAGTTTTGGTTGAGTGGGCGGGGTATCTCTTGTAACTCCAGGCACAATAGGCCTATCCACAGTAAACAACTGTGTGCCAACCCTGCCCCTGCACAACACAACTTATGGTCTCAAACCCATTAAGTAATTCCCAAATTCACTTTTGACAGGGCACACATGTTAATTGAAAACCATTCCAGGTGACGACCTTATGAAGCCGATTGAAGGAATGCCACGAGTGTGCAAAGCTGTCATCAAAGCAAAAGGTGGCTACTTTTGAAGCATCTAAAACGCAGTAACGTAGTTAGCTATTGTGTCTTATGTAGTTCTCTGGTGTTTTGTTTGGACCACAGTAGTGTAGTTCTGACTGGGCCTGAACGCTCCACTGTGAAGCCAGCACTAATGGGAGAGGGGACTTCCTGTGATTTTTCGTAAAATAAAAGTCATTTCTGGGAAACACTCCGCAGCGTACTTTTGCATCATGTCCTACTTCCTGCAGCCCTTGCCTAAAACAAACAGTATTTCAGTAGCTTGTAACACATCTGACACACAGTCTTGTGTGGTGTGCATAGACTGTGTGGTTGTGTGCCACTTGTCTGTGCAACTGTTGTGTCCTGACTTCATATGAGAAAGCAGCTCACGTAAGAACAGGAAATTTCAATTCACATACTATATGTAACGCAGCCAGATATAATCAATTTTGATCCAAATTTACTAAAATGTTTTTAAAAAAGTTGTCTGATCTAAAAGTGGGGATGCAAAAACACATGTATGATCCACCAAGTCTTATGTGCAGCTGCTCCTACTGCTTCATTCTACAGACACCTATGATCATACCAATACCTTGGAATAGCATAGATTACTATAGAATACTGTACATTACCGCACATTAACATACGATACTTGACATTACCATATGTTACCGTATATTACCCTACGTTACTATAATTTCCGTACAATACCGTTCAGTACTGTACAATACACCATAGATAACCAAAGAATTCCTTTAACATACCATACCAACTCTGTCAAAAGCTAAATTGACCCATAAGACAGTTTTTCAAAAACATGCAGTGTTCCTTTAACTCTGAAATTTGTTCTCTTCTCTTCATGTCCTGTTCAGAGATGCTCGTCTACAGCCCGTTTCCAGTACTTGAGGATTTTTGTCTTGTTGTCTGCCATGTCTGCAATCAGGTGGTCACTCCTCAGGGCATCCTCACACACTATGGTAAGACACACACACACACACACACACCTCAGGGCATAGTCTCACAAAAAATCCTCAGGGCTTAGGAATACATATCCCCCTACACACATACACACACACACACACTCCTCAGGGTATCTCCAGTTGTCACGCAGAGCCACAGAACAAACATGCTTAAGTACCCACACGCAGAGCCATTCATATCAATACAATAATTTCTATTCATCCCTTCAGGGCACTGTAAAAAGTAGCCTCCCTGCAATGTATCCTCCACACAAACATCACTTGCTTATACCTTGTAATGCTCAGCAGTCTTATAAGGCCTGAAAAACACTAAATAATTTACAGAATAATGGACCAGATGTAGCGTTGTGCACAAGCTTTTTCACCCAAGAAATAAGTGTATGGACGAAGTAAATTGCGAGAGTTGGCATTTCTGCTCTTAAGATGGGCTGATAGAGTTGTAACTAAAGACTACACTAAGAACATTTACAAGCAAAAGGAAGATTTGGCAGACTGATGGGTTGACTAATAATATCATACTTACAAGTATACATACAATATAATTATTAATATACATATGATAATAAAATCTACATCCATATATAAACCTCTACAAAGGTACCACATTTCTGTTAACAGATGTTAATAATAATAATAATAATAATCGTAAAACACTATGCTTTTAGGGGACAATGATACACACATACAGTGCTGCATATGCTTTATACACCTGACACCATAAAATGTAATATTTGTTGCTATGGAGACTGAAAACGGATGTAATTGAGATGTTGCTCAGCCACTATCTGCTGCCTTTGAGTAAACATAAATTAATTAGTATGTAAAAAAATGTATATGGATTTTTAAGTAAGAAAATGTGTGGAAAATAGGCAATATGCATTCACTTTGAAGAGTTTTTGTTGTTTAAGTGGGAGCATTGTTGATCCCGGCTCTCATTGGCCCTCCACCCTGTCCGTCCACCTCTTGTTTAGTTTTGATTGTGGCTCCACTGAGCGCGCTCGCATCTGCCCGCGAGCGGCTGCTTCCTTCTGTTGGCATTACGTGCACCAGCCTGAGCTGCCTGTGTGTGTGTGTGTGTGTGTGTGTGTCGGGGGGGGGCATGGTTAGACTTAATGACCACACACACTTATCCCTGAGAGGAGAGAAGCATGAGTTGCATGAACACACGTTCTCACTTTCTGTTTCCCAGCAGAAAGAGGTCAGTGGTATTGTGAGACACACACACACATGCTCATAGACTCCCGGTACGCGCTGTTGTTTTGTCCCTGCTCCTGCCCCCTGTGCCCCCCTCCCCCTCCTTGTTGGCAGTGCTTGCTGACACGCACACAGAGCCGGATAACAACAGGTCTAAAACGCACTCGTGCACACTAACACACACACACACACACGCGCACACACAGTGTCAAGAGTGGGAATCTCCTGAGAGGACAGGCGTTGCAGTGGACCAGCAGGCCAAGCCACATGCTGACTAGTAGAAACGTTTCATCATATGCTACCATGTCTGTAATCATTTTAACTGGAGTGCAATGACCCAGAAGTCAAACTGTCCAGCCACTATATTTGATTCATTGACTTCATTCTTAAATTGGAAGAATTACACACACACACACAACTACTCTTGTGTCATGACATAAAGAACACTCCCCCTGACCTCTGCTGAGTGGACTGCCTCCAGGAACTGCCCCCGTCAAGATATTGTTGTGATGTTTTGCATTTCCTCCCATTGTTGCTCATTCCCATCATGTCACTGGAATATCTTAGTAGTAGTATATACTGCCATTGTTCCTTGCTGGAGGACTCTGCTTTAAATGTTGTAACCCTGAGAAGCATATTTATTTATGGCAGCGGCCTTGTATTTGTCTGCATGTGTGTATCCATCATGGGATCTGCTTTCATGCTTGACCTGTGCATGGAATCAGCACTGAGGCCTTTACGTATACGCTCACTCGCACACAGGAGGAGGAGGGGTTTGGCTGCCTCAGGGGTCAGCGGCTCCGAGTTATACACGCCCAGTTTGCTGCTCTAGCTTTGCTGTGTGTGAAGAAGAGATTGGCCACAACTTAAGCTCGGACTTGCACTGGATAGACAAGTAATGCACTCCACGTTTTGTGTTCAGACAGGTTAAGATATACTATATTTTATACATCAGAGACTTGCTCTATTTAGTGGATTTGTTTATTTAAATCTCCTTAGAGTAAGACAAGCTTGTATATTCTTAGCACAAGTGGCCCCAGTGGGATATCAAATAAATCCCTCACGTTGGCAGTGTTCACACCTCGCTCTCTCCAATGAGCTCGTAAAGAGAGAATGTGCAAAGAAATAGTTTTTAATGCTCGTGAGTGAACCTCAAAGCTTATTATGAACAGACTGAACTGTTGTAAAGACGTTTTTCCCAATGAAGATGTTTGATTTGCACTCTTTTAAGCAGTCTGAAAATGATTGAAACTTCATATTTATCAATGTGGTTGGGAGGCTGGGGTTTATGTTTTAAGGGCTAGGATGATTATACAAATTAGTTTCTAAGAATGTTTGTTTATGTTGGTAAACCTGGGCCCTGAGCATCATGATGAAATAGAGGATTCAAGAGTTGAGAGTGACGATTTGACTCATGTATGTGTGTGTGTGTGTGTGTGTGTAAGTCAGCTCTCCATGCCGCGATATTTCAGAGGATTCCTTCCAGTTCTCTCATCTACTACGATCTCCTCTCTTCACTCTTTCAGTCTTGTGTGCTGGTGGCCTGCTGTGTGTGAGTAAGTGGAGTGTGTGATGAAAGGGTCATTTTGTTTCTGCTGGCGGAGTGTCCGTCTCTCTCTACTCGCCTTCCAACTTTTCTCTGTAGTGGTGGGTTAATTGAGCTGCGAGGCAGGTCAAGGGAAAAAAGTTCAGTTTCATTTCATTTCTAATTTAGCAAGTGTTTTGACTGCGTGGCCTTCCCATGTCTGTGCTTGTTGTTGTCTGTAAAAGTGTATGTGCGTGTGTCTTGGCTGTGGTGTAGCCGTTCATTTCACATGATGTTTGTCTGTTGTTGTAAAGTCTCACCCCAAACCACAGAAGCTGCACTCGGTTTTATTCACTGGATATGTTGCTCATTCCACTGTTGTGTTGTTACTGCGGCTCGGCTGTGTGTGAACCATTATCTGAGGTTTGGGCCAATTAAAATGCCAGCTGCTGCTGTACATTAGAAGTAGTTTCTTTTGCTTTTTTTTTTTTTTTTTGTCTTTGCACTCAAGTTTGTTTGGTGTTAAGAAAAGCAAAGTGCATGGCATCAACATTGGTTTTACCTCACCTCAGGAACCAAAAGAGAGAGACATTTCTGAGAAGCCATGACCTTTTACTCACACACTGAGGAAGATGCATAGACAGGTGATAGTTGAAGGCATGGTTACTGAGTGACTTAAAAAAAAAGTCAAGCCTTTTGACCATATGATTTTAATCGAAGATTTTTAAGTATGGTCGCATATCGGCAGTAATAAACACATTGATAGCCTTAGTTATGACTTTGGCAGAGTCAGAGGCTGCCTGAAGGACTCGTCTTCCAGTCTGTGTGTGTCCCATTGTGCTCATCCACACATTCTGCTCATACCGTCATAAATGACATGCTGGAAGCGTCTCCACAGATGTCACCTGACTTTAGTTGAACAGCGTCGGCATGCATTTAGTAGTGGTCCATTTTCACTGTAACTAACCAGGCTGAGCCGCCCACTGCCAAAACCTCTTGAGTAGAACTGGTGCTGTAGAATTTCTGTTCCACGCATGGTGGCACGTAACATTGCGGTAGATCTTACAGTCCCATTACGGCATTGAGACATTTTTTAATTGCGATATCCTGAAATTCAATATGACTTTGCATCCCCATTGAAAACGTAATATAAAAGGTGGTTAATGTAATGTTTTTGTGGTGAAATGTTGTTAAAAATGTCCAGGAAAGGTTAAGGGTGCCGGGTACCTTGAGCTATCCTTAAGCTTGGGTCCAATGCAATCGAGTATCTTGTGTAAACCTCCCCTTTGCTTTTTTACATACAGTATTAGCTACACTCTCCCACTTTCGAAGCCTTAACTTAAATCCCTCTGTTGTATCAATTGCACACTGGATGAATCATTACTTGGCAGCATTGCTGAACTAAGAGTAGATGTAAAACAGTCTCTTTCTTCAAAAGTATTCTTAACATTTACGGAATGCCAATGCTTTCAATATACAGTTTTTTTTCAATATAACTTTGTTTTTAAACCAGCAAGCCTAGTTGCCTTTGACTCACTTCTAGATGACCTGAATATCTGAGAATCTTTATAGATAATTTTATTCGTTTTCTCACATCCCTCTCTCACTCTCTCCCCTGCTCCTCTCTCAATGTAAACAAACCCAGTTGAGCTCCAGGAGCCTCCGCTCCTCATCATGCAATGGCTCCACCCACAGGATGAGCCAGCAGCCAATCGGCAACCGGCTGGGCTCTCAGCATTGCCATAACGACAGGCAGGCAGGAGAGCGTAGTAGTGAGGGTGCCCTTGTGGTCGAGTGGCTCAGTGACCTTGCCTGGGCAGCCGTCCATGCTTTGTAAATCAGTGTGTTTAGCTCCCAACCGGCTCCTTACAGGATGAGCTCCGTTACAAAACACCATAAATCTGCTGTTCGTCATTCTTGATGTCTGTACACACAGGTTTACTAGCTGTAAAAAGGGTTTGATCATTTTTGTAAGCCATCAATTTAATCTGTCTGTAATTGTTTTTTTTATTTTACTGTTATGTGTTTTACTGGATGTGTTTGCTCCTGTATTAAATACAAAGACTTTGAATACTAGGCTGAGTTGGACCCACAAAACCCTAGTAAGGGCTGTATTTAGCTTGGCCAGTAACCACAAGGGCACATCTGATATTATTTTTCTTCAGATTTATTATTTAGCTAATTTCTACCTAGAAAAATAGGAAGGAAATAAAAGAAAACTCCCCGGTACACACATACAGAAAAGGTACACACATGCACAGTTTTCACAGTCTACTCCTACAATACAGGTTCATTGAACTGTACAGTTTAGTTGACAAAAATGGTGTGTGTATAATGTGTGAAACTGTGTGAAATAATGTGTGATTTAATGTGTGAAATTGTTACCGTTGTAGCTGCATACCTGCGAATGTGACTGGACTTTGATCCTGCTACTCTGAATACAGCTGCCTCTGCTTCCACTGGCCTATTTATACACCTGCCACACACACACACACACACACACACACACACACACACTCACACACTCTCACACTCTCACACTCTCACTTACTCGTATTAAGCCCTTACAAAGTATTCTCATATATACATAATGCACACATAATACACACTCTAGTATGTATACAAACTAGTTGCAGCCTGCACCTTGGACAAAAACACATACTCTTGCAATATTCTCAATTCAAGTGTTCTCAGTGTGGTATCATACCCGCACACGCACCTGTTATACTTACGCATGCAATGGCTAATCTCTTCAGTACACACGCATTCACTTCGACACACATTGTACACACACTCTCCCTCAGTCACCTGCAGCACACTTTCATTTGCACTCATGCACTCTGAGCAAACACACACAGTCGTTCAGTCTGTCTGCTCTGCCCTTTTGTTCCACTGTGCTTATGTTAGCACACTACTACTACACCCATTAACTGGGCTGTACAACAGTTTCACACACACACACAGACACACAGACAGACACACACACACACACACACACACACACACAGAATCCCTCCTGCTGCTTACTGAGTAAAGCATAACATCAGCGCTACTCCGTCAGGAGTTTGTTTTACACTAGTCAGTCTACCAGCTGGTCAGTTGTGATGGGGATGAGATTATTCTTTACTATTCTTTATTTTGAGTGAGAGTGTGAGAGTTCTGGGTTAGAGAGTTTCCTTCGGGTCAAGGACTGTTCACTTGGTTAGCTTTCTCCCCCTCGTGCTTTTTGTCCTGTAAGTGCGCCCAGCTGCTATGATGCTCACACAACAGGTTTTTTCGGGAATCCTCATCTGCCAGGGGCTGAGGGTGCTCCTCTGATGTCTCAGCAGCGAGCTCTTGGTTGTGTAATGTGATTGGTACAGGTCTCCCATCTCTAATTATTTGCTGACCTATCTCAAGGAAATGAAACCTGGTTGTATGTCTCACTTGCTGCTCAATGTTTGTAGATTTACACATGGGTCAGTGAAGGCCACAACAGGATGGACCAATACTAAAGCCTGTTAGAGGGCTATTGTGTCTGCTTGACTGTGTTTAGTGCGTGTGTGTGTGTGTGTTTTGGGTGTTTGAGTGTTTTTTTAGCTTGACCTTGGCTTGTACTTATCACACTCTATTTCAAGTATTTAAGGCAGGGCCTGAGAAAAGATCTTTGTGGACCTTTTAGTTTAATATATTTGTTGATAACTTTTGTAATTGTGAGCATATGCTCCGTGCACGTAAGTGCAGTCTCATACTTGTGTAGTTGGTGATTGTGCAGGGATGTACGTTATTCATTTGCAACAGTATTTGTGCACGTTTCCTACGTGAATATTAATGACATGATTTTAGCAGCTGACTGATAAATACATGTAGCTGCACAAGGTCTGTTATCAAAATAAGGCTTTAGAGTTTCACACTATCTTTCCCAATAAACACACTGTTAGTAACTTTTAAATATAGCAGTCTAGCTCTACCTGCGCTGCTCTCTTTACGTATAGATAGATAGATAGATAGATAGAAATACTTTATTGATCCCCGGGGGAAATTCTGGATATGTCATCATTTACTGCTCGGTTTTAGATTTCTATCTTAGCAAACAGGAAATTCAGTTAACCACAAGGGCCGGTCCCAAAATACCAGCTGCTTTCACCAACTTATCACCTCAGTCTTGCACATATTAGTTATTTACCCCCTGAGGCAGCTGGCAGATTAGGCAAACTTTGTTTTGAACTTTGAACACAATATGACATTGCACCTAATCTTCGAGCTAAATGTTACATATAATTCTAAGTACTTGTCAAGTACTGTTGTACAATGTGTGCAGTGTGTTTTCCCCACCTCCTCTTATCTGTTTTTATGACCTGTTGACCCCTTTGTTTTCCTTCAGGTAGCTGGTGTGTAGTTTCCCTGTAAGACAGTCAGAGAGAGACAGACAGTCCTGGACTACACCCCCTCGTTCCCTCCCCACCCTTCTCCCACAAAGACATGCATAGCAAAAACCGTAAGTGCGAGCTCCTCTCCTCTCCTACTTTTTCCCCCCACAGGCTTGTGATTTATTCCCCTTCTATGTTTCTTTCTGTGTCTCAGCATCTTCTCACTTGTGCATTGTATTCAGATCTGGGTCAAAAGGTATATATAATTGTTACTCCTGTATATAATTGTTACTCATATTTGAACTCCACATAATAACAGATTGGGAGCTTTAATCACATGAGGGCACTTCAGATGGTGCCAGGCAAGTTGCTAATTAGAGAAAAGTGTACTTAATTGATTTGTAAATACCTCATTCTTTTGTGGAAATGTTCTGACACAGATTTGTCTGTCCTGTGTTACAACACAGCCATCTGGCACCTAAGCAGGGTAATAAAAAAAGAAAAAAGAAAAAATTGGTGTAAATACCACACCACACTACATTCACAACCAGACTCAGGTGCTAACTGGATGTGAAATCAGATCCAAAAAAGTGGCCAGATCCAAAAAGCCCCCGCTAGCAATGCATGATCTTTATTAGAGTTTGTCTTAATCTGTTGAGTGTGCGTCTTTTTGTGTGCGCCATGCAGCTGCGTGACCTTACACATAAGATCTTTGTCCCTGATTCTGTTTTAATCTGTTTCAGAGAAGCGCCACGTCTCCCCCATCCCCTCCAGGAGCCCTTTGGTCCCCATGAAGTCCAAAGCCCCAGCAGTGGCCCCTGCTTTGGCTCCCAGTCCTGGGGACACGCTGGCCTTCAGGGTCCCTAAAGATTACCCTCACTCCCGCTTCAGCAAGGCGCCACTTGCTGTCTACCCACCAAAGGGGGCACGGAACAAGACATGGTGGGTGCATACTTTAGAAACTTAATACGGATGCTGCTTCCAAAACATTTAATCATTCAGTGTTTTAACTTTGTGCTTCCCCTTTCCAGTGTATCTCTTCCAGTCGTAAGCCTGGAGAAGATGCCCTGCCTCAACCGAGCCGACTCAGCATCACACGTGCGCCTCACCTCCACCCCCTCCCCCTCTCCCGTCAAGCCTCCGTCCCTCACCCCCCCAACCTCCCAGCGTGTCAGCGAGAAGCTCATGAACGGTCGTGGCGCCAGCGGGCCGTCCACGCCGCGCTCCACCACGTCTCCATCCTCCCTGGACGGGCGGCCCAGTCCGGCACGCTCTCCGCTCGACAGACGGCCTTCATCCACCCCTTCTCCCTCATCACTGGACCGAAAACCCTCCCCGTCACCTTCCCCTTCTCACCGATCTGGCACTCTGCCGTCATTGTTGGCCTCACCGTCGGAGAAGAAGCACCAAAATGGGACTAAGACTTCCTCCAGGTCACACAGAAGACTCTCAGGTCAGTCCTTTTTATTTTTTCTCAAGGCGAAATCCTTCTGCATGCATGTTTTCTCTAGGAACCTTTTGTTTCACTGTGGCACTCACAGTCCTCTACTGGTGACTAATGGGTGCAGTTGCAGCTTAAATGTCATTAAAGGAGTGGAAAACATTTAATAATTTCGTTTTTTTCTTTTCTTTTCTTTTTCTTTTTTATGGCCGTTATGTGATCTCGGTGCATTGTCATATAGGTGAGACAACTGATTCTTTAACGTTGAGGCTACAAACATTACTTGTGTTAAGCTTTACACAAGAATTCCTCGATAAACATACATGCATATGCTCTTGCAAGCTCTCACACTCTTCCTTTCTAATCGCCGTATTCTTTGGAAAGCGTCCAGCCTGACAGGACAGACAGTGGCAGAGTTAGACTGTGTGTTTTCGAAAGGAAAGAGATTTAAATGTCTTTCTCTCTCTTGTTTTCTCTTCACTCTCACTATTCTCTTGATCTTTCTGACTTATTCTCCTCCCGTCTACCACTTTTTTCTGTGTGATTCTAACCTCCAAACCACATGTAAACCCTGTGGTCATCTCAAAGTAAGAGAGGTGAAAACGTGCATAGCTATCAAGTTTAAAAAAATAAAATAAAAATAAGAAAAAAGATTGATGCTTCGGGGTCTGGTTGTTGGTGTCATGTCTCTCCATCGAGCTTTCTCCTCTTTTCTCACTTCCTTTTCCTCGTTTTGCTGTGTCTCGCTGTGCTCCGAGCCTCTGATTTACACCCTCTAATTCACAAGCTCCCGCTGCCAAAAAGCTGCTTGTCTTCTTGAGAGATTTCCCCCACCTCCTGCGTGTCTATATTTTTTTCATCCTCTCCCTTTCCACCTCCCGCCTCGACCTCCTTGTTTCTCTCTCACACACTCCCATTCTGTCCTAATTTTTTTTTCTTTCACACAGTCCCGTTTCCTCCTCCATTGGCTTTTTCCTCTCCGTTGATGACCGTCTTCTTTCTCACTCATCTTGTTCTTCTGCTTTCTTTGTTGTTTGGTTTCAGTACACCCATCTTCCCTCCCCCCTCTCTCCCCCAACTTCCTTTTTAAGCTTGTGTGAACTTGTGAATGAGGAGGCGAGTTTGTTTATGTCTAATCGCATGTTTGTTGCCGTCGTACATTAGTGTGTGTTTGTGTGTCCACTCGTATCCATCGGAGCTGTCTCATACTGCAAACACAAAAAGATTACAGGGATTATAGGAAAGGCCAGCACTAGATTACAGCCCTCTGACAGTAACACTGTTTAAGATAACCTACAGGCCGGAGGTTGTTGTTGGCTGACCAGTTTGTGTTGGGCAATACAGATCTCTGTTTCTTACACCAATGCTTTTGCAATTGGCAGAAGCCTTGAAAATTCTCTTAACTTACTTTCAACATTCGAGTCAGAGTGTAAAAAAATGCAGTTAGTAATAGCAAGTAGTAAACTTAAATGGTTTTTGTGTGTGTAGAAAGAAAATTAATTCTTTTGTAACTAATGTGCACAAAACAAAATGCAGCTTTACTACTGAGTTCAACAATCAATAAGGCTTAAAGGTCCCATATTATGCAAAATGCACTTTTCAATGTCTTTTCAACATATATGTGTCCCCAGTGGAAAAACCACCTCTCTCTTATACTCCTGCTCCATCTTTCAGTAAATGTTTGCAAAAACACACCGTTTGGATTTGGCTCCCTTTATGATGTCATAAGGGGATCTGGTGCACATGTGACCTCCTCCAGCCCTTCAGCAGACCGACTGTCTCTGTCCACTGAAGCATGTTTACTGACTCAATGACACATTTATGACGCATAAAAATGTAATACTAACATAGCTACAATAAACATTAGATAGACCTCTTACTAACAATGATATGAACTATGCATAAATGTTAATACACTTATGCTGAATCAAACTGTCTCGCTGGCCACATAAAAGTCTGCCCCTTCTTAAACATAAGGGTTTTTTTCGTCACATATTTTTCCATAAGATGAGCTTGTAACAGTAAACATTGGAGACCGTGGTTTACAAACTGGTCCTAAAAGTTAAGGGTTACATTTCATCACTGAGTACATTTTCATTGTCAGATTCTGTTCATTAACACTGGAGAGAGTTTCCCTGGCTGTCAGTCACAGTTGACTGTTGTCAGGCTGCCAGTACATCCTGTCAAAAATGATTTGTCACAGCATGTGGGATCTGCGCGTTTTTTCCTTTTGAAACTAGAAACACTGATAATAATGTCACACAGAATAGTACTATTAGACTACAGTAGCCTTAGACAACGCCTGAATGATTGAATTAACAAAAGAGTGTGTGACTAGACAAATGTCAGTGAGTCAATGTCTCAAAAGAGACAAATGTACTTGTGGTACTTGAATGCACCCACTCCCAGCAAATATGATTTGATACTTGAGGGAGTGAAGGAAGACATTTCTAAATGATGGCTTTTAGTACCAGTCTAATGTGTGTGTGTGTGTGTGTGTGTGTGTGTGTTTACATGCTTTACAGGGAGAGTGTTTGATCCCAACAAGCACTGCGGAGTCCAGGACCCAGAGACTAAACGACCCTGCACGCGATCCCTCACCTGCAAGGTAGCACAAACACACCATCTCTCCACTCTCCCCTGTGTAATTTCTGTGCAGACAATGATAGTTTCTGACCCGTCTCCCTGCTCCCTGTCTAAGGTCGTCTTACAGGAAAGCAGCTTTGTTTGTTTATGAGATTAGTAATATTGAAGGGTGCACTGCTGCATGACTCCAACCACAGCTATGACCCTGTCTGCTGCCCTGCCTGTCTCTGTGATTCGTCTGCACTTCCCATTTCTCAGTTAATACAGGGTAGCAGTGCCGGAGCATTATAGGCCCTACACTTCTCTTGATGAGATAATTATAGGTGTTGGATGAGGCTGCAGCATTTTAAATCAGTAAAACTCCCATTTTACTGCTCTTTAATTACTTCTAGCAAGCTTTACTAATCACTTCAAACTGGTTATAAAGTAATTAAACACATAGCAGGCTAGTGTTGATTTTATGTAGAGTGGCTGGAGAGAACAATCATGTCTAAATCTCCTCTGTCTTTATTTTCAGAATATTAAAAATATTGCTCTTTTTTTGCTTTGGTTGTTTTTTTGCAGATTCAAATTAGTATTACAAAATGCAGCCAACAAATAAATGATCATAGGTTAAGATATAATATATTAGACTTGAGTGTTTGCTTGGATGAGGGATAATAAGCTACTCAGAAGTATCTAACTTAATTCAAATTAGCCTCATCTTTACCAGCTGCAACATTAAAATGATGAACACATTAATGCATTACATCCAATAATATGATTGAACTTGATGCAGCTTTTTAGTATGCATCATGACAAGTAAACTGAACCTCATGTGTAAAATTGATGAAGTGCCCCTTTAAATTAGTATGTAATCACATTGTCATTCAGGAGTCAGAATGTGTATGAGTATGTAAGATATAAAAATTCATATATAAAGCATTTGAAGAGACCCTCTACCCTCAATATGACCTGTGAGTGAGTACAGAAAACCTACCTGTTTAAACCACTATTTCACCAGTGTCTCACACACACTTTTTTTTTTTTTTTACTATTTGACCATTGGAAAACCAAATGTTTGATTACTGGTTACCTTCCAAAGTAGCTGGAAGGGTAGACAGGCTCACCATGCACAGGCAATATTTACCCATGTTAGTCTGGTAAATACTGTCATGAGCAGCAGCATGGTGAAGCGATTATGGAAACTTTCCTGAAACCAAAGATGATTCAGGCCCCTGTGAGTCCAACCATCAGCCCTGCTAAAGTATGTTTGAGATACACTCCCATTTCTTAGATCAATACTTTCATTCAAGTCTCCCTGGAAATAACCTAATATCTCGTGGTGTTTGGTGCTCATTAGCTCACAGAAGGACAAGCATAAAATTGCTGTTAACCTTTTTTACATGTTTTTTCCATCTGCTGCAGACTCACTCCCTAACACACCGCAGAGCCGTCCCTGGCCGAAGGAAACATTTCGACATCCTCCTGGCCGAACACAAGGGGCGGGCGAAGGTGAAGGAGGGAGTGAAGGAGAAAGACAAGGACGGAACGCAGGGAGGGAAAGAGAGCAGCAGCCAGAGTATCACGTCACAAGAGACCACAAGTCCCAGCAAGCCTCACTGCCCAAACGGACGACCCCTGTCCACACTGAAGCTACGGCTGGCAAATGCACACATACCCAGGTAGGACACAGTAGGAAGAATGCATGCGTTTATGGAAGCAAAGAAAGGACATAATAATTTGAGTCTTGTAAGTAGCTAAATAACTAACTTTGAATTAAAAATTTAAAGACCGTTACATTTATTGCATTGATATATTTTACTTTACTTTAAAGCTATCTTAATTTCTGTGGTCCAAAGTCACCTCTTTATTTCCAAATTCCAGTAGGTAATTTCAAGTTTTGTAAATTCAAAAACCTGATTTTCCCCTCTATTTTTAGCTTAAAAAAATCACGCCTGAAATACTAAACCTAAAAGAAGTTCAAGTTCTATTTTTTGATATCAAAAGAGAAATATCAAGTTCACATCAAGTCTAAAAACCAGAGTTGCTCAAGTTGGATTTGTGAAGTTCAGACACCAAAATTCAATATATTGAGAAATGTAAATGATCATAAGATTCAAGATTCTAATCTAAAAAAGCAACACTTTTTTAACTAGTCTTATTGCTCTTTTATGCATTTGTTTATTAAAAATCATCTAAGCCTTTAACTTTTTTCTTCTTTACTTGTGTGTTTTGGCCTTGCTGTACTGGGCCCAGGCAGGCGCATGGGAAGTGTTTTCTTTTGTGTGTGTTCATGTTTTTTCCACCAGGGGATGCTGTAAACAAGAGTGCTAGAAAGGAGAAACTAATGGCAAGTCTGCCTTTGTGAAAGTATTACGAGAAACTAGTTTCCTCTTTCTATGTAGAAGATGATTCTCTGTTTGGAAATGGAAGTTTTGGGGTTTTTTGTCACTGTAGCGAGCACTGGGAATGATGCTGTTTGCAGTGTTGGTGCAGATGTGACGTGAGATTTTGTTTTTATCTGTAAACACTTTTCCCTTTTTCTATCACTTTGCTCTTCATTTATTTTTCCTCTTCTCCTTCTTCTCCATTACTCTTCTGTTTTCTTCTACCACCTCCTCCCTTCTCATCTTTCCGTCTCCATACTTCTAACTTTTCTCATTTTCTTCCTTTCCTTCACCACTCTGTTTTGCTAAAATGTCCACCCCAGGGTTCCAGGCTCCGCCACCTCCACCTCCAGTCCTCTGCCCACAGCATCAGCCCCCGCCCCGCCTCCCAACTCGGAGCCGTCTCCCCACAGTTGGGTGACGGCAGGAGGAGACGGCGGTCGACTGTCCAGTGACGAGGGAGACGCAGAGACTCCAGAGGACACCGACAGATCTGCCATTCACTGCTCGAGTCAGCACCCGCAGCCTTTAGGGGTAAATACTGTAAATACATTAATGCTGCATTAATAGACATTTTTGTAGTCCATAACTTTGGAGTCTTAGATACCCGCTCACACTAGTTCGAGGCAAAATTTCCCACTTTTATCCAGCAGGGTAGAGGACTTGTGTTCAGACTCAGGAGTAGCTCATATTGATTGTTTTCAAAGCAAAACAAAGAAGTAAGGAGTGTGTGCGATGTTGATGTCAGCATGTCGATTGAGCAGTTTAAAAAGTGGCCATGAATGTACTATATTGTATGGGCATTTGTTTTTAAATTGCTGTGCTTTTGAAGTTGAATACCAGTAAAGAGAAGACTATTTAACAAACTGACTCTCTCCTGCCAAACTGACCACCTCAGTGCTGAGTTATACCCTCTGTCTGGGAACACGGCATTTATAGAGAAGCTGCTGTTGTTCCGAATCTGGGTCAAGACCAAAAAGGTGATCACAGGAAGGATACATGACTCCATTTCCTGTCTTAATTAAATTGTAGATTATACTGTCTATTGTCACTTAGCCAGAACCATTAAAGGTTTGAGATGCCCATTCTCAGAGGGTCCGTTTTATTTTTAGTGTCTGAACTTTTTAGGTTCCTCAGTAGATTTTAATATTGCTCATGTTTGACCATCTTTCACATCAGCCTCATGGGCTGCTCAGTCTGCTTGCTCGTTGTCATCTTTTCTTTCCCATCTATCTCTCTGTTTCTGTCATTTGATGCCTCTTTCCCCCACATCCTGCTATGTCTACCTATCGTTTACTTCCTCCGTCTTTTTCTGTCTCTCACTCTTGTTTTGTTTTTCTCTGCATCCGATACAGTCATCCCCCTGTGTTTTTCTTTTTTATCACTCTATACCTGTATCTTGTGCACCTTCTCTCCTTCCTTTTCCCTTCGATGTCTCTCCCTGCCTCACCTTACTTCCCATCTGTCCTAATCTCATATACCTTCCTTCTTTTTTTCCTTCCTCCAGTTATGCATATTCAGCAGCAGGCTCTTGGGACGGGGCCACTACGTGTTCGACAGGCGATGGGACAGGATGAGGCTGGCGCTCCAGAACATGGTGGAGAAACACCTCAATGCACAGATGTGGAGGTGAGTGCATGAACATGCACTGTGGGTACATTGTCCCTTATCCCTTTGATCAGGTAGATCTTTTCCACATAGACATCAGTGCGTACATGCACACAACACACCCAAGATTTATTTCCAAGCTGCTGTTTACACAAATCAAACATTCAGGATGAGAAAATGAGTTTCTGTCACTATGAGCAGTTGTAAATATGAGAGGAAACAAGACTCCATTTAATTCAAGGTTAAAGGGTAGCAGAGAGAACAGCACAAGTACAAAATATAAAAAGATGACAGGTCTGCATGTATATTGTGTTGATTTAAAGAATCATAAAAAAGGTTGGGAAAGGAAGATTTTGAGTTTTGTTCATATTGATAAAATCATGGAAGGGAGCAACAGTAGCTAATAAGGTTAAAGGTACAGGATTGGCTAAGAAAATCAAACTAAAATTCACGTTTTATCTAAACGCAGAAAACCATTTTCCAGTAAAATACAGCATATTGATTAGTGCTCTGAATCTGTATTGCAATGAAACAACTTAATTGGTCATTCAAAAGGTCCTTTTCCTGTTTCAGGAAGGTGCCTCTGGCTGCTGAGAGCCTCCTCTCCTTCTCCTCCTCTGGTACCTCCCCCGTTACTTCACAACAGACTCCCTCTCCCCCCTCCATCTCTTCCTCGCTCCTCTCGTCCCCCTCCAACTCCCTTGCCTACACTGCCACATTTCCTCAGTCTGCTTCCACGGCTGGCATGTTCAGCATTCGAGACGCTGCACAGCCCGTCGCCCCAGTTTCCACACTGGGTAAAGCCCGTAACGGCACACATAAGTCCAGCCGCCCATCCAAAGACACAGAGGACTCTGTAGTGGGATCTAAGAAGAGAAAAAACTCTTCCTACTCCTCCTCCTCATCCTTTTCGTCGTCTTCCTTGTTCCCAACTGTGGATAATCACAAGAGGAACGGCAGCAGCTATCATCCAACATTACAAGGATCAGGGGGAGCAGCAGCAACCCCAGCCAGGAAAAAGGGACTTGGGCGTGCGGGGAGCAGTGTGTGGAGCGGCGGAGAGGACTGGCTTTCCAGAGCCAATGGGTCTCAAAGCCACAAGTCACAGAACAGGTGAGAACAGCGCTGTTTAAAGCTCAGACAGCCATAGAAATGTATTTGATTAGCCCCAGATCTTAAATTCGTTTTAACCTACTAAGGTTGGATGAATTCACTATTAAAGATTCACAATTCTACAGAAGGTGACAGTTTTCAAGTTTTGTGTGTGTTCTTGAGAAGATTACTGGAGAGGACATATTTACTCATTAGAAGTCATTCCAAACAAGAGCATCAGCTAATAGTGTTCAACAGAATGCCCTCAAATAAAATGCTATTAGCTTTATTGGTCTAACAAGGGGAATTGTTATTGTAGCACAACACAGGCTCAGTGCAACACGACTTAGTACAGAAACACATGAGAGGGTAATTAATTAAAAGTAGAGCAGTGTATAAACAGAGAGGACAGTGCCAGCACGGCAAATATAAGGTGCTGTAAAATCTGCTGTGATGATTTTATACCAGTCCAAATAGATCTTACTGTACAGTGAAAACTGAACTGGAGCTCACTATATATCACTAATGACATCTTTCCTCTGATCCTCTCCAGTCGAGAGCTTGGCACAACCAGTATAGCCTACTCACCCAAAAGGGAGCTTGCCTCAGCCCCCCATCAGCCCCTGGCTCCCCCCTCTGGACCTTTGGCTTATGTGGGAGGAGCAGAGGGGAGGAAGAGGAGAAGTCCCAGCTCTTACAGGGGGAAGGCTGGCAAACTGAGCAGGCCGGCCGGGTTGGAGAGCCTCTTTGGGAATGGGAGCGACAGCGGGGGAATACTGGCTTCGGGGCCGGAGTCTCCGAGACAGGTAGATACTGCACAGACTGTCCCTTTATCATCCACTACTAAAAGGAATTAGGGCTTTGACATGGCTGTTTATCACCATTGACATTAAGTAGCTTCCGGTTCTGAAAAGTGAAACCAATGCGAAAGTGCCTTAAACCTGCATTTTTTCTAATGGGCAGCAGGGGGCGACTCCACTGGTTAAAAAAAGAACTCTAATTGTATAGAAGTCTGTAAGAAAATGGGCCTACTTCTCACTTGATTTATTACCTCAGTAAATAAACATTTTCTTAATGGATTTATGGTCTCAGTCGCTAGTTTCAAGTCTTCTTCATTGCAAGCATGATGTTTTGTAAATTATGGTCTCATTTAGAGTAAAATAGACCAGAAAGCATGATATGCTGGTTATGAATAACCAATTGGAGGCGGTCTTCATGGAGTGAACGTCACATCTGGCTCCGAAAATGGTGGCGACCATAAAACCAAAACGGCAATACCCGTTAAGGCAGACTTCAAAACGGCGGTCCACAAACAAATGGACGACATCACAGTGGCTACGTCCACTTCTTGCACACAGTCTGTGTTTATCACCAATGCCGTCTAGTTAGACTGGAGTAATAAAGTTTTCCCTCAGTGTTATTTTATATTCTGCATAAGTATTGGCGCATCTCATAACACTTGTCCATATTAGGGTGGAAGGCAGTCAGTGATAACTTTACAGTGATTATTGTGTTAAAATGACATATCACACACCATCAGCACTCCTGTAACTTTCAGCAGTGAGAAAAAAAGAAATACAGAAATGTATAAAAGGAACAAATTGTGCTGATGAAGATAATGAGCTCAACCCCTCGGTAGGCATCAGATGGCCACAGTAATGGGGTTATCGTTACAGACCTACTAGGAATATGCCTGAGTGTAATTTGGTGTGCTTAATTCTGAGCTGTCAAACCAACCTTGTAGTCAACTGAGACTCTCTGTGTACACCACCTTCACCCTTCACACTATTTCCATGGAAGAAGACAACATGTCACAAATTTCCAGTCTGACAAAAAGGTCTTAACTCAACATCCTCTTAGCGTTCAACATCTACTGATCTATATCAGTGGATGGAGTTTGTCCAGACGTCATTGGAATAGCTCAGGTGTCAGAACATAACCCAAGTATGGATCTCGCTAAAGTGATTAACATTAAGATGGTCCTTTAACAGAGACATGGGTTACATTAATGATAACTGAGCAAACCTTACCTGCCAAAGAGGGCCAGGAGATGTGGTTGAAAGCTCTGGAAAAATATAGAGAAATGACTTTCTTTGTGAAAACACTATTTCCAAAGTCAGCAGTGAACATTGATGCTAGTTATTCCAGTTATTCCTGAGTGTAAAAATCAAGCACGAAACATTGCTGAAGCTGGGAGAGACAGCATTTTGAGCCATGCAGCCGTATGCAGAATGGCCCATTTCAGAATAATGTATGTTATTGAATTAGAAATACTGCTGCATTTATGTGCACATCACTGTAATGTTGATGCTAGTAACCGTGGGACTCATTTTAATTACTTTTACACTGCTGGGTGTCTTGTGAATGGAACCCCTGAGGATCAGTTAGGTCAGATCTTTACGATTGTGAATTAAATCAGTAAATATTTCATATTTATTTGATTACATTTTATATTATAAAAGCAGCAGGTGGTGGCAGTGAGAGGAGAATGGACTTACCTTCACTCTGATTCGTCGTTTTCAATCATACGTGGTGGAAATGACATTAAGAGCACTACTCCACACTCCTAGGAGGAGCCAAAGGAAGAGGATTTTTTTTCACAGATTGCACACAGTGTCTTGTAATACTGTCAAGGTGTAGTGAGAGTTTCAGCAAATATGACAAAAAGATATTCTTATATAAGTTACCCACTGCTGCTTTAATCATAATCCACAAAGAAACTTCCTGAGGAGGAAAAGGTATATTTCCATCTGAATAGTAGTGGTGTAGAAGCATAAAGTAGTGTAGTATTTGTACAGTATTTGAGTAAATGTACTTTCCATCACTGGCATCAGCATGTTAACATCATCATTATGAGCATGTTTGCAGACATTTGCACTCAACAGCCTCATATTTATTCACGATTTTACCATAGTTCTGTAGACGGCTCATTAGTTTCCTTCACTTTACATCATTGGAGAGAACAGACGCCCAATTTACTCAGAGGGCAGTATGAAATGCAATAGATTATAGCGATCTGTAATCACTGTGAATTTTGAAATCAAACCCACCGAATGATAGGTCGAATTTTGAATAAGAATTGACAGCCTTAATGGGAATAGATTGTGAAAATGTACAAGTCAGATGGATAAAGGCAGGTTAAAGGCGTCTGCATCTGTTCACTGAAGTAGTCTTGCATCTGTTTAAAAAATGTTTCTTTACACAGTAAATTCTTAAAATCATTAAACCAATAATACACGAAAGCCCATTAATAAGCCTCTGCCTTCCTCTCCCTGCAGACCAAGATGCATCACTGACAGAAACCTGTTTCATGGACAGAATGTTGGGCAGCTGTGCAGGCCACCACCGTTTGTGACCTTTGACCTCACCACTCTTCCACTGACGGCACCAATCAGACTGCTTCGTCTCAGCGATGTCACCCCCCGTTTACCCAATGACAGTTCAGTTCACCGGCTGTGACATCGGGCCTCCGGAGTCTTTGCCCACACAGTCGGCTGGCAGTCACTTCCACTTCCCACCTCTAATTATGGAGCGTTTTGGTGGAAAGCTGTCGTGCATCACTGTGGTCGCGGTCTTTTCAGAACAAAACAGTGGAGTCTAATACTTCTCTGAAAAGGGAATTTGCCTCACAGAGTTTTCAAGGCATTGTTAATAATATCACCACTGTACAACTTTTGGGGAGACATTTTCTTTGTAGTAAATTTTCCGGTTGTTCTGGCCATTTTCCTGGTTGCTGTGTCCAGTCAGCCGACAAGGAAAAGAGGTCTGTGACTGTTTTTGGGAGTCAGATGGTTGAAGGACCTACTGACACGACTACTGTAGGACCCGGCCTTCAGCTACACCACCTCAACTGCCCCCTCTCTCCCCCTTTTTCTGTCTTTCTCTTGATTTTAGCTTTTCCTCAAAGATGGAAGAGACAACAGCAATTCTAGTTGGGTTTTATCCAGCTTTTTCAACCTCTTCCCTTTTCTTCATTTCTCTCCATCTGTCTTTACTACTCTTTATACCAAACAACTTTTTTTTTTCCCTTTAACCCCCTTCGGTCTCTATACATCCCAGCATGCCCGTGTTCAAAGTGCACTTACTGCCCTCTCCTCCCTTTTGCTTCCCTATTCGCTGACTCCAGAGCAGTCTCCAGCAGTGCCACACGAGGACCTATTCACACAAGGGAAGAAAAAAAACCATCTGTGTTACCAACGACGCCGCGTCAATGCATTGTATTCAACATAGGAAGAAATCCGAATTATTTTGAAGATTGTTTCTTTCGTAATGGTTTTAAATGTTGCAAGAAACTCAAACTCCTGTCTGTGCATCAGGACTTGCATCCAAAAAGAAATTATTACTATGGTGTTGGATCCTTTTTTTTTTTTTTTTTGTACAATAATTTATCATTCTTAAATGATGTTTTTTTTTTTATTGACCGTCAAGGTTTGAGCTACAGAGACTTTTTGAGCAAAAAATAATTTCTATGTTATTTTGAAGAAATGTTGAAAGTATTATCATAGTTCATATTGTTGAAAATGTGTACATATCTGTTATTATTTTTGTATTTATTAATAATAATTGTCCCCTTTTACTAAATATGAGCTAAATAGAGGGAGATTTTTTTCCCCCTCACACCTTGCATTGTATTTAATCAATGAGATTGGCCTGGTTTCTCAGAATCTTCATGAATTTGTTCTTTAGCAAGTTTTGAAATTATTATTAATTAGTACTCAAACACAGCTAAATATGGGCTTTGACTGTAATTGCTTGAAATGCCATTTCACTTTCACAAACAACCTCAGGTCAAATATAAAGATAATTTTATTCAGGCCTGCTTTAATAACTAGTTCTAGTAAAATCTCAGACTGTGTCTTAAATTACTTAATGCATACAGTATTTTTTATATATATGATATATATTGTATGCTGTTGGTATACAAGAAATCAACATCTTGTACATTTGTATCAGCAGATGGAGTTTACTCAGTTGCCATGAAGAAGACCTAGATGTCTTCACATGACCAAAGTACTTCAGTGAAGCTCATGCACGACTTCAAACTCTTTAGATCTTGTCCGTGACCCGTCAAACTTAAAAGATGATGGTCCAAAATGTCATTTGACAGTTTCTGTACCAGTATTTCATCACATTTCTAAGCGCCCGAAGCGCCACAATTAGTACGCGGCACACGCTAATGAACAAAGGTTGATTTTCTGAAACCAGGCTCCGGTTAGTATTTTCATACAAAGGGCCCCACATTCCTGTTTGCCTGTGGTTCCACCCTTTTTTCATGCTTCTTCCAGTGTTCATAACTACAGCTATATTTTCAAACTCTTTTTACCTTCCAGGACCGATTGGTCTAGCCTCCTGTTGTGTATGTAAATTCAAAGCCAGGTTAAAATGCTTCCACTTACTGCATCCATCGGAAATGCAGCCTAGCCATTCCTGTGAGCCTTTAATGTCTTTTAAGTATCTACAAGATGGACACTTATCTGGAGATCAGGTGTACAAAACAAGTACCGATTGAAGAGACAGCACTGAAGTTTAAAGTGAAAAATCATGATTAAAAGCTCCAATCTTAAAAAAGCGGTGTTGTGGATGCCATAATATGTAAAAACTTTCAACGTGTCATCCGACTTTGCTGATTAAGCTAAAGTAACTGAAAGCATTTTGATTTGCTTGATGGTGACGTGAAGCTGTGAGCGATGCTTCCACCTGGTACTTGCCAACTGCTTCAGTTCTACGATATTTTTTTTTTGTCTCAAAGGCACTAATGATTGTACATAATCAGTTGTATTTGTGTTGTGCTTCTACCAAGTGCTTCCCATCATGACACTTTAATCATCAGTGTGTGAGATTGTCGGCTCTTAGATCAACTTAGCGCTCGACGGTCTTAATTTAACTGTAGATACGCATGGTTTGATCAGTTTCCATCTGTTAACTGGTTAACTTGCCTAAAATTACATTTTAAACATGTTTTTTCCAGCATACCCACAGATGTGTTAGTATATAGATGTTTTATGTTGGTTTATGGTTGAAAACTATGGTTTGGGTGGAGGTGTCGGTGTCTACAGATCAAAGATGATGTTCTTGATGCTTTTTAAGATGTTTTTGGGAAATGCCACCCTGACTTACTGTTATTAGTAATAGAAATGGGAAGTTTCAGTCTGTTGCAGCTAAAATTAAGCTCACTGATGTTGATATCAGAGCAGTTGTACATTGTTTCATTTGCTGTTGAATTTTATGGCGGTATTAACAGTTTTTTAAAACTCTTCCCCCATACTTTTTTGCACTTTGTCATAATGCCCAGATCTTTAATCAACTTCTATTTATATAAATATTTGAGATATGAGAAAAACATTTCTATATCTATATATTTGTTAAAGTGTTTCTGGCAACTACAGTAGAAGAGAATGAAGAGTATATTCTTGGTGAGTCGGCCCCTAAACCAGTGCACTATTGTTGTTTGTTGTGTCTGATCCTAACTGTGGTGAATGTTGAATGTGTGAAAAATGCCTTGATGAGTTGGGGTTCGTTCACTTTCACTGCAGTTGGATCAGGAAATGGATTTCCCATCAAAGCAACTAAACACTTGCTGTAAAAAAAAAAAAAAAAAAAGGTCTTATATCCAAGCTTTTATTAAATGATTGAAAGTGGATGTTGTGTTGATTGTAAGTCAAAGTTTCAGCCCCTGATTCAGGAGGAAAAGTGCCACTGCTGATGAATGTTTTGCATATTTTACTTGTCGTCATTTGCTACTGATTCTTAAATGTTTTCACATGTTTTGTGTTGCTGGGGAAGAGCAAAACCGTGCTCTGTGGCTGCCAGTGTTTCACAAAGGAACTTCAATTTATTTGTTGCTTAAATTCTACCAGATGCATCTGTAGGTGCCATTTTCATTATTGAAAACACTGAACTGTGCTGAGGACTGCCTGCTTCCAAGCACAAAATCTGACAATATTGGCGAAGTTTCACACTTTTGTCGACTTTTGTTTTCCAGCTACGGTGACGCTGCTCAGTACGTCTGCTGCCTCGGCCCAGACTGAGATACCTCAACAACCACTGGATGAAGAGGATCACCTCTAATGCCTGTGGCGACCTCATGAGCTTTACTCATTTCTTGGCTTGTCATGAAATGTCTTGACAAACATTGGATTGGGTTGCCATAAAATTTGGTAAAGATATTCATGGTCCCCAGAGGATTGACCCTAATAGCTTATGGCCACAAACTTTTAAAGCTAATGAGATTTGAGTTTAATGCTAAAAAGTAAATGTTAGAATCCCAACATGATAAACTAAGATGGTGAACATGGGAAATGTTATACGTGCTAAACATCAGCGTGTTGACATTAGCATTTAGCTTAAAGCTTCACTGCGGCTGCTTACATTTAGCCGTATGTATGTTTAATCTATCGCCTATTTTAAAGCTTTCTATTTCTACGAATTAGCGATACCGTACTGAATTATAATATGATGTGTGGTTGACTTCTTTTTCAGTGTACTCTAACCGGATGCTCTTTAATTAAGGTGAGGAAGAGGATCTTGGATTGTGACTCGAAGCTTCTCCTCTACAGAGGGATGACTTTCCAGGTTAAGGTCCACCTCTAAAGGCTGATAACACAAAAGCACTATTTGTTCTCTCGACAGTATAGCTCAGCAGGCAGCAAATCGCCTACGTTGGCAAGGAAATGAAATGAAAAACAAATTTTGTGGAGCACATAATTAGGCGCATAACAAGTGATCTTCTGGGACTCCCCCTTGGTGCCTGTAGTAGGAGCTCAGCTAATTCTTTATTCACACCCTTTATCAACCCTTAAGCACCGCTTTTTAGGTAGATTAATCTCAGAATTTGGGTCCAAATCCTCGTCTTGGTACACATTTAACATCTTGGAGTGTGATGTTGGATCCCCGATCAGACCAAATCAGTAACATGGCTGTCCCTCACCTTTGACCTCCAAGTAAGATGGTGAGAGCATTTCCTTTTGGTGGTTTTCAACGTTTTTATGATGCATTCTCAACACTGTCTATGATAATGTTGATCTGTAGTACATCAAATAGATGTGTTGAGATAAATCAAATGGGAGGCCGTGATAAAACGTTTCGTCAAGATGTTCTGTGATACCATTTTACTGTCCCGCTGTCTCGACAGCACTGGTTTTCTGTTGTTGTATTGTTTATAGGGGAAGCAGGCTACTGAGACATCATCTCTGCTCCAGCCAGTCATTCAACAAAATCCCCGCTCAGCCTGAGAGAGGACACTGTCACGCAGTAATCAGACATTTGCTCAGGGCTGGGCCTTCACTCTCCCCTGTCCCCCTGTGCTTTTGTTTTTTTTTTAACTTGTCTTTACATGTGAAGCTTTAGGAAAACAGGTAAATAATGCATTTTTATGATCCTAGCACATTCCCTCTCTGCATCTTCGTTCACAGACTGCCAACACACTGTGATAAACTTCTCTCAATGCACACGATCCATTTAGGTTTTAAGTCTTCTTTACAGATTTGTTGCATCTTCTCTAGATCAGAAACCTCAGGATGGCAGCGTGTGTGTAGTGGCCGTGCTCACAGATCATTCATCCAACATAACACAGACTAAATTACATTAAACATCAAACCTAAAACAGAGGCTAGTTTTGATCATTTTACTGATTTAAGTAAATGTTCATATGAGTTGTGACTCGACTGGCTTAATTTTTTGACTACTAGGTTTATTGATTATTATTAGTATTAAGTATTAATGTTAGTATTGGTGTTAGTGTTCATAAAAGGATCATATCACGTACGTGGGATTATCCACTTAGCCATTTTTATTTCTAAATAAATTATCCAGGCTGCATGATCAGCCCTGGACAGATGAAAATCAATCATTTTACATTAAACCATCTTTAGTAAATGCACAGTATATGTATTCTAGCAACACAATTTTATACCTGGGGATTCAACACCTCCGATTCTGTAACATCAAACACATCTTGCGTTATTTATCTTTCTGTCTTCTTTCTTACCAACATTTTGACAACAGCGATGACTGAGAATAGTTTTTTGTTCAGCCCTTACGATGCTTCTTGCCACTGTTGTGGCGAACAGCTAATTTGTCCTCGAGTCTGAGTCAGATGTGACTGTAGACCCCAGAGAGTGGTGACTACAGACTGAGTTAAAAGAGAAAAAAACAAAAATGAGCATGAAGAGACTGCAGCTGACCACAAAAAGATGGGAAAATGCTGTTTCCGTATTCCTCCTTTTTTGTAGTATAATATTCTATTAAAACCGTAAAGCTTTAAAGCCGATCCACGGCGTCCAATTTCCCCACAAGAAAAATGATGGGATAATAGTATATAAAAGTATAGAGTCAAATCACATCAGTGAACTGATTTCATTAATATTGATTAAACAGCCATAAGCTAGTGGTCATACAGGACCAAATGAGGCCGTAACAGCGAACCTGTGTAGAGTTCAGTAAGACTGCGTTCTACTGCTTGTGATTTCGGCCTTTCATTTCTAAGTGCAAGATTGTGTCTTGTCTTCTTCCAAAAGTTGCACTGCCCTTAAAACATTTTCAAAAGTTTAAATTTCCTTCTAAAAATGATTATCAAAACATCTGCAACCCCCTTCCCCAGATTCCTGAGTCTGCTGCTCGGGGATCTGTCAGACATACAATATATCCCGAAGATCAGCATATGTTATTGCATATTAAGTCCATTCCAAGGCCTCCTGAGGCTGTTTTTGTGGCACAGCTTTATTAAGTTGTCTGGATAACTTTGCTAAGAACCCAACAGGTGTTTTAACACTAGTCCACGTCCCAGGTTCTGCTTCAGCAACATCAGCCTGACAACTTGGTAAACAGACCCAATAGTCTCTCCTCAACCCAAGTGTTTGATTTCCTCTACTTTGTGTGAGTTTGGGCTCGTGATCATGTGAAAAATGTCAGTAGCAGGCTGCAAACTAAGAGCCGCTGAATTGATATTACATTAACAGGCAAATTGTCCTTAAGGTCCTGTAGTTCAAGTGAGGTTAGCCGCTCATTTTCATTGTAATTCTCTTATCTGAGAAAAGGAGACGGCATGTGACAAAGGTCAGAAAGAAACAGACTCTCATTTGGCAGAGAGGGAGGAAAAGTAAAGATTACACACAAAAACATGAAAGCAAAGAACACTGACCCGAGCTCACAGCACTGCTCGGCCATGCAAGAGTTTATGAGAGTTTTTCCACCGAAGGAGCTGCTGCATTATTTTTTCATGATCACTGTTCAGCACCGCGCAGCACGCTCATAGACCCTCATCACTTTCAAATATAATGTTTCCTCATAAAGGACAGATTCACTCTAAAATATACTGTTTGTATTGCACTGTGCTACTTTTATGTTGAGCAGTTTTAGCACATGTTTACTGAGATTATGTATGTTTAAAGTCTGAAATACAGGCGTGTGTAAAAACTGCCTTGGTAATCATATTAAACAGCACTGATGCAGTGGCTCTAGTTATATATACAAATGGCTCTACTACCATCTATTACTGCTCTCCAGACAAATCGCTACATCCAATTAGATTTATTTGAGCATGACATCCAGCAGGCATTTCCTACCTGCTGCTTTCCTCGCCGCTTTTAACATTAATGGACTGAAATGACAGAAAAAAACATTCCCAACAACATTGACACCTTGTGGTCAGTTACCTCTAACACGACCCCAAATCTCATCAAGCCACATATCGGATCAAAAGCACACAGAGGAAATGCAACGCAGAGCAAATGATGTTAACCTCAAAGCGAGGAACTGCTCTTATTTAGTCTTCATTTATTCAGATACTCCTGCCGAGGTGAACAATTACTGAACAGGTCGTCTGCTGAATTCATAATCACAGCAGCGACCGTGCGACTTCCAAGGATGTCTAGAAACCTACACATCCAAGCAACTCTAACAAATGTTTATTGTTAAAAATGCTATTTAGTTTGCTGCAAATTGTGGGAGAGTTAAAGTCTTATTACACTGAATGTTTGGGGATTTTCATGGCCTGTACAAATCTGTCAGTCGTGACATTTGCTCCTGCTGGAAAGCCTAATGTGGGGAAAAACAAAAGATATCATCACGCTAATCTATTGACCTTTTTAGGATCTTTTTATGAAGTGGATCTAACTGGAATCAAGTTGTACCCACATTTCCAGCATCTCCACCAGTCCGCCCAGACAAGGGTCCTCTCGTAACCCATGCTATAATTATAAACAGGCTATTTAAATTACCAGTGTAAACGAATTATTTGTCATGCACAAAAAGTGTCCAAACATGTCACTAGGTGGTGTGATAAATGCAGCCTGCATGTAATTGAGAAGATAAAAGCTCTCGGCTCCATTCGGCGACGTCCATGAATGCCGAGGAGTTTCTCCCCCCATTGCAAACAGCATTCTTATGATAATGGAATAATGCTGGTGCTTTAGTTAATTGTGTATGGGCAATAGTGGTGGGCACCTTTTGTTGCGAGCTCTCATGAGCCTAAAGGAAAGAGCTGGCAGGGATTATAACTCTCATAGAACTTCTCAAATTTCCCCCAGCGACCACACTTTCTACCCACTTTGCATTCAGTGAGATGAGTGTTTTCATTTATTGGATTTGGGTTTGTTTTTTTTTTTAAAGATTTTGTAGGATGTGCACAGAGATGGTATTATTTTATACACGTGTGCAGGCTATCTGATGCTTGGAGGCTACATATTTTTATGAATAGCTCAATATGATGCGAGAATAAGGAGCATCAACAGGTGTAACACATCAATTTGTTCACAATAGCACTAACTTTGTATGCTCTAATTCAATCTCTGGCTTTGTGGTTCCAGCTCCAGTTTCACGGTTATATTCATTGTGTTCATATTTTGCTTTTTCAGGCCTCTTAGCGGATACAGTTTTCTCATCAAGATGAGTTACCAGGTAGGATTTGACTCTCTTGCCCTCTTCTTTGCTGGTTTAGCAGCATCCTTCCTCAGATCCTGGTGGCTCTGCCAAATACTGAGGACACCCTGCTGTCCTGAATCAGTATTGATGACTGTATTTACCTAAACAAGCAGTATAGCATTTATATAGGAGTGCAACAAAGTACCACAAGATGTGGAAAAGCCAGAAGAAAATCTGCAGGAAACAACACTTTAGCTTCAGGGCACCAATACTGTTGAACTTCAGGTGACAACTACTCCACTATACTATGCTCAAAGTATATTGGCAGTACTTAAATTATACTTTAGGCCTAACACTATACTTTTAGATTGGACTGAAGTACTAAGTTATAACACTAATACAGCAGAAGGACCTCATATGTTGTAAAGACACCATATTACTTTTGTTAAAGCACTATTACTGTGTAAAATTAATTCTTAAGCACGTGTGTACAAACTTAGTTTTACATTCAGTGACTGTTTGAACAGTCGGTCTGGTCAATGAGATGCAATGTTTCACATAGAGGAAACTAAAAGGTGTATAATATGTAACATACTGTGGTAACACATACTAATACTCTAATGAGGTTTTTAGAATATTTAACCACAGCCTTCTCCGTCTTACTTCTAAAACTGTTATCAAAACATCACCATAAACTCATCTGCACCTCACATGTAAAATATTTGACCCAGCTGCTCCTAATTAACTAATATGAAACTTTCTCATCAAACACAGGTTAGTTATTTAAAACATTAGCTTCATATCTTATCTTATATCTTATTTCTCTCTTGACCGAAGATGGTGAATTAACTTTTTATGCGGTTAAAAGTGTGTTTCTTTTTGACATAATTCAAATTTCTTTCAGCTGATGAATTATGGCCCAAACAAACAGGTTTCTGCTCAACAACCTGGAAACAAGGTAAGTGTTTGCTATCAATGCATGAAGCTGCAAGTCCATGTCAACACTTCTGAGTCCTCCAGTACTGTAGTTATCACTTTTGGGAATCAGTGTTGTTATAAATAGCTGAATAAGGTGACCTGTCAGTGTAAAATAAAACAAGCTTCCCTGGCTGTGTTAGTTATTAGCTGCTGCAAAGCTAGCTAGCTGTGGTGAGAAGTGGCACAAAGTGAATTTTATCCCACACACCTGTCACTTCATGGAGCTGAACTATCACAAGATATTGGTTATCTCAGTGGTTTGGTTTCCCTGGTTGGTTATAAACAACTTAAATGCAGGAAAAGTTGTTACTATGAGAAAGAGTGAGTTATTTGACAAACATGACTTAGCTAACAGCTAACACTGCTGCTAAATTCAGTTAGCTACTCTTTAGCAGAACAGCTAGCAAAATAAATAATGTTTAGTTAAGAATCCGCTTAATTTGTCACTTTCATCACTTGTGAAACAATAGAAAACATTTAGAAATGTTTTTAAGAGCGTCTGTGTTTGTTTTCAGAGGAGTTGTGCGAACCTTAGTAGCATTTAAACCAAAACAAAGAGCCAATTGGCTGAAATAAATCAGTTTTGTCGATTATTGATCGAGTCTGTGCTGCTTGTGTTGGCATGAACACTCTGCATTGGCGCTTCTGGGGTTTGGAAACTGGACTAAAACCACCAGAATCAGCATTGTGACCTGATGAATTTATCACCAGTGGGTCTCCATCCAAACGGACTTCATTATCACCCACCTCCAGTCACTGGTGTGCAGGAGGTGATGAGTTAAATGTCACTTCTCTGTCCTGTGATGTGTCCAGACAAGATAAACTCCTCAGGTGAGCATCCTTGGAGGATATTTTATCAGGAGTGGATCCATGGTGGAGTGGGTCTCTATTTGTGAGTCCTGTTTGGACACAACTTGGGATCCCCTTCACTGTAAAATGTGCACAATGTTTTTATTAGTAAATGGCATTTAATGTTGGCTTCACGTTTCTGAATATCGCTTTTAGCTGAGTCCTCTAATTGTTGCTCTGGCGAATGAGCAAGTATTCAATTAAATAGGTGATATTAAGTATTTTAAGTTTTTGTTTTTAAGTCTTGAGTTTGGGGATGGTGTGTCCACCCCTGTTTTATTTTGCGTTTGCGCCGTGGACTCTTGTGGAGAGCTCTGTGTCCTCGAAAGGTTGCGCGTTTTGGGCGATAAATCAGCGCCACATCCGTGGCCTTTGCTCAAGAGCTGGGAAATTATAAAACTTTGCTTGATTAAAAGAGGTCAAATCCTTCCTTTTTCTCGCAATGTCGTCCTAAAGGCTCGGCGTTTCCAGCTGTAATTGGACGTAGAGGGTGCACCTTTGCGCAGAGACTGGTTTAATGCTGAGAGGCTCCTCTGGGTGCACAAAGACAGCGGCTCGCAGACGAACTTGTTCAGAGTGAACCGGGGACGCTGGGAGGCGAAATAAACAATCTCCGGACTCAAAGTAGCCACGGCCGCGCAGTTTTCCCCCTCAAACCCACTATTCCTCCACACATCCAACATATACAAGGTAAGGACTTGTTTTTATTGCGTTTCAGCGGGACTGGAGGGCTGCGGAGCGGGTTAAACCTCCTTCGCTTTGGCTTCCCGAGCATGGTTGTTTTTGCAGAAAATGGCGTCATCGCCCTCTTGTTTCTGCCTGGCCGCGGTGGGGAGAGGAATAGTTTCAGAGAGTTGTAGCAGCCCTTACATGCAGCGTTTCGCCCCTCAAAGACGAAACCACCTACTGCAACGTGTTTTATTCAATAGCGAGTCGTCAAAATGTGAGATAGTTCACGGTTTCGCTCGGTAGAAGGACGCGCAAAGATGGAAGGGTCACCGGTCCTGTGCGCCAAGCTGCTTCTTGGAAAAGGTGGCACGGAGCCGCAAAACGCAGCGTTTTACATTCATAATAACGCCATCCTCTTCGGCTCTAGGCTAGTTCAAATGAACGAGGAGGGTTTGGTGTTATTACCAGAGTGGTGATGGACGTATTTATGGCCGAACTGCACCTTGTCTTTGTGTGTATTTTATTCGGGTTAGCTCGTTTTTACGCCGCACTCCCCTGCCATGCTGCAATCGTTATGAGGGGCCTCTCTTTTACGGCTTGAAAGGTGCATTTTGTACTTGGCTTTTCCTTTGATCAAGTCAAGCTGCCCCTTTGTTGCTCAAAATAGTGGCGTTTTTCGGCTGACAATATAAGCGTGTAAAAAGAGATTTTCGGGGATAATGGGGGCGATGCAAATCGTGCCATGAGAACGGCGACTGCCCTGCGCTCTGGTTCGCTGCTCGCCAGACGAGGACAGCCTGAATGAGATAAAAATAAAAGTCTTTTGGACGAATCACATAGTTTGCACAAAACTGGGGAAGTCCGGCGCTGCGCAATGATTGTGCTGCTGCTTTGCGCAGAGCACAGTGGCAGCTGCTGTAACCGCCGCCACCATTTCGCCGCGATATTTTTTGTGTGTGTTGGCCAACCTTTTGTAAATAGTTGGGGACTCTTGGATAAAAGAGCACAATAGTATTCATGCGGGCCCTTTATGGCCTGTGAATGCGGTCCTAAGTCCCACTCCGGCTGTCCTGTCTTTCCCCGTGAGCTACGTGCATGCGTCCTAGCACTGGCCACCACACATCCACCATAGCGAGGCCACTCGGTTCCCTGTGCATACGCTCTGCTTGGTTCCTCCTGTGACCAAAAGTCGCGGACTAATCGTGTGTTGAGTGTTACTGTACAGGCCATCACGATCAAATCGAAACAACGACTAAACATCAGCCATGGATACTGCACATCGTTCGCTCCGTGCACATTTTTATTAAGTTTCCTGAGTTATGCAACCGCATCCCCGTAGAGCGAACTGCTCATCCGCCTTTATTTACTCGTCACCCACCATCGGATGGATATTTCTGTGTGTAATATCTGGTGAATTGGACCAGTCCCTCCGGCGACGACACTGATTGAGGAAGATATGTCATTTGCAAATCACCCAGTGCCATTTGCGTCACAGCCCGCGGCCTCGCACGCCCATGGGGGGCGATGGAGTTGCAAATGGAGACTGTGTGTGTGTGTGCTGACGCTGCCCCAGCTGAAAGGGAACCAATAGACGCGGACCCGGGCGGCAACAATCGCCGTGCGCCTCCACTCTCCAGTAGTGCACCGACTTGGGATTCTGTATCAACACGGAAGATCGCGCAGTTTATTCTGGATGGTTAGGTTTCCTTCGCCCTGCCCGGGATGCGTAAGTGGATGCGTACACACACTGGCTAAACCTGCTCTAGGGCTCGATAGGCCAGCCGGAGAGGAGCATATCCGTCCGGTCCTTCCCTCATGGTGCTCGGTGCATGTGGCTTTTGTGGAGTCGCTCATGTGTGGATAAATGCCTTTCCAATGGATCGTGATGATATGACCGTAAAGCCTTTATTAACAGCGCAGAGAATAAGGCAGGATTATGATTTGGACACTGGATGTACATCAGCCTCGTTTTTGTTACCATCCACGGCGCGCCACGCGTTTCTGGTATGGATATGAGCTGGGCGTTTTTATCCAGGAACGTTTTATTTGTTGCTGTTGCGCTTTTGGGCACTGCGCATGGTTTCATCCACGAGAGCTCAGAGAAGTCACTCACGAGGCAGAAAGTCCCGAAATTGTCGAACTAGGAAGTGTAGATTGAGTCAGCATGGAAATCATTTATAGGGGTTTGTTGTGGGGGGAAGATGTAATTCATATTTGATCAATTATTGAAGCATGCTGGGTCCACAACACCTCTTCTAATGGTGTGATCTAATGTAGTCTGTAAAATATAAAAGTAAGCTTTAAGAGAATATTATTTAAATATGTGAAACTGTAGCATTATGGGAATATTGCAATAGTGTGATACTGTTAAAATAGTTTTAATATTTAGCATTTTAGTTTGAGCAATTTAATTTAATTAGACACACAGTCTAATCTTGTTAGATATGTTTTATGTGGCTAAGTTTAAGTTATATGTTTGCATGCACTTTATTTTTGATTTAAATGACAGTATCCACTTCCTGTTTGTTAAAGGCTGCAGATGCAGTCAGGTAGTGCATCCTGTACTGTTACAGGTGTGGTTAAAGAAGGCAGCCCTGCTGATATGGACTATTTTTATTGTTGTTGTTAATTTAAGGTTCAATTCAAGCTTCACTGATGCAAGTTTGAACATACACCTGGCTGTTATTTTAGTTTGATTGTTTGACCGGAAACTTATTTTGTATTGCACATTGACCGAGAACCTGTCTAAGTTTCATTTCAGATGTAGGTGGTGCTACTGTACACGTGCTGTAAAGTTAATTAATCAGTTCAGATTAGGCCCATTACCATCACCCCCTCTAAAAGCTATAACACAGTACATGAGTAACGCTGACACAATAGAGATGGCTAGTCTAACCTTGAGGAGGAACATGAATGGGTAACTAGGACATGAGTTTAGATAAAAAAAAGTGGGTTATAAGGATCTAAAATAAAAAGCAAAGAAAGATTGGCCTCGAGTTGACAGAACTGTCCTGCATTCTTCTAATACTTTATACATATTGTTCCATATAAAACATTGGTTGCACCTCATTTGTCTCAGCTGGCCTCCCGTTATCACACTAGACTTGGGGTGAAAACAACCTTATTAGAACAGCAGCCAATACCGCCCGGCTCTGCACCCTGATAAAGTTTCCCAGGTATCATCGGTGTTTAGCAGAGGGGCTGTTGACTACAACAGTTTAATGATGTCACTGTATGATTCAGTCAGTGTAATGATGTGGTGCCGTGCTCAGTCACAGAGCCAGCTCATCAAACCAACGTGCAAGTTAGGTCAGTCAGCAAACCCCATTAACCTGCTGCACATATAACCTGTCAGTAAGCCAAACTGATAGATGGACATTAAGATTCATCCAGAAAATCAGTGTCAGTCAATCAATAAGTGAGTCAAGTGCAGTAGTTATCTGGGAAGGCTATTAGTCAGTCTTGTTACCTGCAAGCCAGGAAGCTTTGGTCAGATATTTTGAGAGACTACAAATTAGTTAGCAGGTACACCAGCCTACTGCTAACAGTTATCACACTGCACTTTGTACACATTGTGGCGGAGCATGCTCCAACTATTTGGACATCAGTTCAGTCACACTTTCTGGATAACACAGGAATCGCTGCTTTTTTTACCTTGCTTTTTCATGTTTATCACCATATACAGTGTAGAGCTTAATTGTACATTTACATGTGATTTTAGAGGCTTGATGTGCAAGATCATAGGATGCGCATCCACAGCTGGCCTGAAAATGCCCATTATGCACCTCCCATGGCTATATTTATTTAAATCTGTGTCCGTGTTCCTTTTCCACCCTGTGCTGCTGCATCTCTTTATATTGCTCATGTGCCGTGTGCCCGCTTTGAATCAGGACTGCACAATGTGCTGTGCAGAATTTCCTTTCATACCTGGTTTTGAAGATCCAATAGCAAATTTAGTCAAATCCAACTGTTAAGTGTCCGCTGTCTTGCTATAAAGTGTGTTCTAGCTCGATTAGGTGATGAAAGCTATCACAGAAAAACAAGTGGAGCTTATTCCAGACCTTAAAACAGTGCATGTTTCAGTCCAGTAAACTTTGTTGAGCAATCGAGTCTGGGCAGAAAATGAAATTTGCTGTTTGGGAGACCAAGTGATTCTGTAATTTGGGGTAGTGTGTGTGTATGTGTGTGTGTGTTCAAAACTCTGTGAATGTGTGTGGAGTCTCAGCTATTGCCCATTTGGAACCTGTGCAGAGAATGAGTTAGTGCCACAGTGATGAAGACAAACATTGTACAGTGTTTTTAGAACATACACCATCTATTTTATATGTATGCACATTGTCCTTTTTCCAAGTGTGACTGTTAATAATGAGAACATGACAACAGGACAGTAAGCATTTCAGGAGAACCAGAAGTAAAACAGTAAAAGGTCAGAGCCACAGAACATGCGTGTTACCATTCAATAATACTGTATGTAGAAAATACCCAGGGAAAAAGTTTATATATTTTAAGCACAGGGGAACTCTGTCAGTAGGCCACATTATTGTTCCCATCCTATCTTGTGGTCAGGTGGTATCTGCCAGCAGTCGGCATCATGTCAGTGAGTGTGGAGTCCCTCCATTAGGAGGAAGTCCTGTCAGACCGCCTCCACACAGCCATCGGAAATAACTATGAGAAGGCAGTGGTGGTGATTGCAGGCACACATCTATTGTCTCTGGAGCCACATAAACATTTAAACGCATACATACATATATGGATATAAACACTACATACAATATATGCTCTGTTTTACATGATGAAACATGACAACCTTAAATCCTTTTTATTGGGTAGACAGCAGAGAAGCTGAGGCCTCACAGAAAAGAAAGTTGTGCTCTTCTGGCATGGATTTACCTCATTTGTTGCCTCCTGAAAGGGCAAATAAGGATTTGTCTCCTAAAATAAGAGATGTTCCCAAAAGGGAAACGCTTTGACAAATTGATTTCTGGCTGCTATGAACTATGGATTATCACTGGATTTAGAATTTAAACATATTTACTAATAAAATATGTAACATTGGAGAAGATGTCATCAGGTGTATTTGTGAAAAAGAATGTAGACTGTTTGCTGAGCATGGTTAGTATGTGAAAATAAACTTGCGTTAGGAACATCAAAGTTTTACTTTTGGAAACTCTAGATTTAGTTAAAGGTCGCGTTTTATGCAAAACACACTTTTTAATGTCTTTTCATTGTGAATGTGTGTCTCCGGTGTGTCTGGAGGCCCTCAAACTATAAGAAAAGACCATCCCTCTTTTTCTCCTGCTCCATCTTTCAGTAAATGCGTGTTAAAACGCCCCGTTTAGATTTTGCTCCCATTATGACGTCATAAGGGGATGTTGCTCATGTGACCACCTCCAGCCTTTTAGCAGGCTGACTGAGCAACACCAGCTGCACGTAACATGAAGAGAGCAAAGCACACAAATTGATCTGTTCTTCTTAAGAGCGCTCACACTGAGTTTGACAACAGTGGCAGCAGCCGTGTGTGTGTGAAAAACAATGTGATTTTTGAATATTAATTAAACCTGTTCTAGTAGGACCTCCACGTACAAGTATGAACTTGAAAATACACTGAATTTGTTGCCTTTAAATGTCTCCTGATGGAGTGAGCCATGACGGGTCAGTTACCAGGTAGCGGGGTTTAGTTCAGGGTTGTAATAATGTACAGCGGAGGAGAAGATGACACCTTATTTTCAGAGTTTTAGTCAAACGATTAGTTCCTGGAATTGTCAGTCTCATATTTTTTTCTTTGCTTGAAGTGCCTCAGGCATTTCAGTCACATCTCGCTCAACAGAGGTGGATATTATTCATCGTTTTCTGCAGTATTGGCCATTTCCAGTGTTACCGTGATCATCAACAGTTGTTTATCAAAGACTGAGCTGAGGAGGGATGGAGGAAGCAAGGAAGCAAGGAAGGAAGGAAGGAAGGGCCATTTTCAAATCAGTTTTTTCCATTGATCATTTGAAATTGGTCTTTCCACTTATGGAGAGCAGGGAATCATTTTCTTTCTCACATTCCCACAGAACATCATTGGACATCCAGGACAATAATATTTCTTTGTTGTTGTCAATGTGTGGATGTGTTTCTTAAAATCAAAGGTCAAAACAGCAGTGAGCACAGCTGTCTAAATGGTTAACACCTAATCAATAGTAAGGGATTGATTTCGAAGACTTACGTCATGTTTTAGCATTTAGTTTATAGAATCAGTTGAATATGTGAAAGAAAAGAAAAGAAAACTTGAATTTCTTATCTGGCAACATTACAAGCATCCAGTAGGAAGCCCTAAGTGGAGTGTGGATGCCAACAATCAGTTTGAGCCCAGGACAGCTTCGCTCTCATTACCTGAGTCAGAGCAGGAGTCACTACTTCACAACCACGTCTGTCTGTTGCCAAGGAAACGGGAGAGTCCCTCGTGTTGGTGCGTGAGTGCATTATTTGTACGTGTGTGGCAAGATTTGTTAGTTTTAAACCTTTTGTAGTACATATAGCCTCTTCAGAAGAGACGGTTGTCCACACTGGGGATTTCTGAGCCTCCGTCAGCAACCGGCAGGTTTTTATGAAACATCAAGAAAGTAAATTAGGCTGCTGTTGGTCTTGGGTTGGGATTAGCATCCTTTTTGGTGTCTTGGTGCACTCGAAGAAGACGACTCAGAGTAAAAGACAAATCTAGCTGGTGATTGCCGTTTAAAATGGCTCTGCAGAGGTAAATTATGGCAGTAATGTTTTTGCTGTGACTTTTCTCATTTTCCCCATACAAAGTCATTGAGCCTGAGGCAACAACCACCTGTGTGAACAGATTTGATTTTAAATGGCATGTACAAATGATTTTAAGAGAATTTATGGCATTTACCAATATCTTCTTGGGCATGAACAAAACTCAAAAAAGGGGCCAGACTTGTCAACCAAGTTAAGCACAGATGCTAAGAGCGAAAAAGCACTTGATTACCTTAAGAATTATAATGCCTTAATCTGAATGAGTTTAGATATGAAACAAACATTGATTAAAATTTCATGGAAAAATATTTTGTTCATTATATTATCATAATTGTGGCTTGCCAGTTTACTGAGAAGCTTTTTGTATGAGCAGAGCAACATTTACATCCAATCCAACTTAATTTATAAATGTCCAGTACCATCCTCTGTTACACCTGACGGTGTAATTCACTGTGGGCTATGCTAGCTTCTTGTCTAATATCTCTGTGATTGGCACATGACCGCCTCTCTCATTAGTCACAGACCGCATTTTCTTTATAGTGTAACTTCATCCAGCCTGAACTATTCTCTCTTTATGTCTGTTCCAGTATAGTGCTGCTCTGGTGATAAGTTGTTTGCTGCTGTACTATTAATACTTTCTCATTAAACAAAATATTTGAACATGACTACTGAGACTGTTAAAATTGTTTTTGTCTGCTGGTTTCTGACAGCAGGATTTGAAGCTCCACTGTTTTAAAGTTTCTCTTTTTACTCTTTGGTAACATTTTTCATTATGCTAATGAGCAAATCTCAAGACTGTGCACCTACTCATGAACAGGTGACATCAGGCTGAATCAGGCTTATGACAAACTTGGGTAGTTGAGAGCGTTGGGGGGGAACTGGGGAATTCGACTCAGAGCACTTGTTAGAGCAAACGTCACAGAAATAAGTCTGAGAGGTTTTGGAAGAACGTGAAAATGCTGCATGAGGCCCTTTGACTTCTGTAAAAAATCTCCGCTAACAGACGAACACATAACAGAGAATCAATGTGACTCAAGATCACACTCACAACTAAGACTAATGTCTTCACCTGAGGGATGGACTACGAAGTGAGATTAGTGGGTCGAGCTAGGTTAGTGGGTTGAGGTTTTTCTCTTTTAACCGAGGCTAGATCACCATGGTAACTTATGCTGCTCACTTAACCTGGTCCGGAGCAGGTTTTATTCCTTGTTTTCAGCTTAAGTCAGCACCACTTTTCCCCCCTGATGATGTTCTCTATGAGCGCTGTAGATTAATGTTAGCCTCAATATGCAAATCATAATGTAAACTTGTTAGAAATAGCACCAAACAAAGCCATGCAGATACACTAGTGCAAGCTGTGAGCGGTGTGTTGTCACAGGGGCCGACAGCTTTCATTTGGTGAAAATCTAATATTAACACCCACACACAAATTTTACACAGCATATCATCAACATACTAAAGGAATGATGAGGGCAAAGCAGCTGCAGACCTTTTGGACTATGTGTTTGTGCATTGTCCAGATTAAGTTTTTTAAGTTTTACACTGCTGGTTTTGCAGCTAATGGAACTGATTTGTAAACGGATTAGTCCGTTGGTATTTATCACAGATAATATTTTATCACTGAAATTCATTTTACTTTGATTTTGTGAAAAAACTACAGTGATTTCCACGTGTCCTCCATTGTGGGACAGTGTCAGACCTGAATGCATTTCTTGATAATGTTCAAATCTGCTGCATCAAGTTCAAAGTTTAAAAGCTCTACAGTGCAGCTACCACATTGGAAATAAACAGGAGATATTGAGAGAGCATGGAGTGGTAAAATAACTTAATCTCCTTGTTGCTTTTTGCTGTTATATTTTTTCACAGTTCTCCACAATATGCACCGGTTGTAAAAGCAATCTGTACATTTTGTGCGGAGAAGGAGTCAAATGTCCCGTCAAACGCCCCCTTTTATGGGAAGGCGCACAGAGCCTGAGGCAGAAAGCCTGGGTTAAAAAAGACACTTGATAACCACCATCGTGATGACCATTATCTCTAATTGCAATTTTAGGGTTCGTCGAGCCAGCTCAAGCAAATAAAGCCAGGCTATGTTGAGCTTGCTCTGTAGTTCACCCTTCAGAGCTGGATGTCTGTAGGCAGTAGAGGGAAAACAACACCAACATACACGCACATTTAGCCAGGGAGACGTTTGTTTTGAGAGGAGGGCTGTCAGAGATGGACAAGTTCACTTGAGAGTGAAATGTATCACTGCTTTTAAACATTATACCTACCTAAATATCATTTCTTCTCTTTAAAAAAAAAAAAGGAATATGACCTTAAAATGAGGTTGTTTCCTGACTTGAGTTGTCAGAGGGTAGACAATATTTCTGGTCAAAGTCCTCATTTCCCAATATAGTTGATGGCAAGTGTTAATCTCCCTCCCTGATATAAATAGAACCTAGAAAGGTGCATAATGCATTAATATTCCTGCACTTAATTTTGCTAGAATATGTTATTTTTATCTAATAGTTCTGTTTGAAATTAATTGTGTCTTCATTACAGTTAAATCTCAGCCGGACAAACCTGTTCTCAGATGGGGTTCAGGCATAAAGTCCCTGCTCACACTCCACTTGTAGCATCGCTCCTGTATCTTCAGCCTTCACACAGAATGTGATGCAACTGTGGTTTGTAGCGCTGGGTGTCCACCCCTACTCCTACTCCACCGAAGCCAATGTAGGAAATAATTTACTGAATTAATGTAGTATGACACAAGCTAACAGCAACTTTCATTACCCATCTTACCTCATTCCTCTCATAACAGACCAACGTTCCCTCGTCTTCTCTCTTCAGTTGAGACTCAACCTCAGCTGTGTCATTGCAGTAGTCTCTGCTGTCATGTTTATAGCACAGTTCTTAATTGGTTCATCCTCACTATTGAAAGCAGATTGCTTCATGTGTCCAATCTGCATTTGAAAAGAAAACGGAGATTTATTACAGGAGCCTGGAAATGCTTTTTTAAAATTCATGAACAAACTGTACATTTGATTACAGTCTTACGTGTCTACACAGTGTGCACTGGTGTGTGCAAAACAGACACATCACAGTCAGTCCACTTCTGTATTATGTCCTCTCATAATAATATCAAGCATGTTTTCATTTTTTTTGACTGCAGTCTGTGAAAATTGTGCATTTTATCCATGGAGGATTGTTTACAGTGCATTTGACCTGCCTGCAGGCGAGATTAGAGGTAAAAGATCAGTATGCATAAATATTGTTGTTCAGCCTTATAGACATAAGACTGGTGGTGACACAGACATTGTGTGATGTTTGCAGTTGCCAACCATGAAGTGAAATAATTCACCTCAGTCAAATTGCTTAAAGCTCCTGTTGGACTCTCCACTAAAAACATCAGATCAAATCATTAGAGAAGTTTTGGAAAACTCTAGATTCAAATGTATGAACCATGTTTTCTAGACAGTCAATTTTCTAGATAGGGTTAGGGTTAAGTCCTTCAAGTGACTTTACTGAAAAAGATACATGTGGTCCTGATGTAGTGTAAATAGAACACATGCAGACGTGTTTTTTGTATTTAATTCTAAGCCAAAACTCTTCCTATTCACAGCGATACCTCTGTGTTCAGGACCAAACCTCTGTGATAACATGATTTACACAGCTGTTACCTTGCAAACTATTTCATTTCCCATTACAAGGCCATAGGAGCATTCTGACCTTTGTCTTTTCATGTACACAGTGGCTTTGTGTTGACATTGTTCTGGCAGATAATTAAGTTATTGAAGTTGTGTAGTTGCTGTTTTGAAATACAATCACCTGCTCCTCTTTGCTTCGGCTACTTTAATTACCAGGCAGAACTCCATCTGCATGCATGCCTGCTAAATCACATCCTTTGTATCTGGACATACGTTGTGTTGGGGCAACCCCTCTCTGGCCCCTTGTGTGTGTTGCCCTGAGCTCTGTGTCATGTCTTTTGAAGGCATCACCAGACTACAAAACTTTTCAACTGGAAAAACATTGTAACATTGTAACTGCAAGCGTTGTCTCCCTCTGCTGGAGACTTAGTGGGACTACAAACGTGTTGTACTTGCATATGTCTGTATTATGGAAGCATCGGAGGTCCCTGCCACACTGTCAGTGTTGTCATGTAACTTCACAGCTCTGCACTTCAGTTTATTTAACCATGGGCTTTAAAGAGATGATGTTCAATTTCCATTTCTATTTCTAACTTTTACTCTGATTGATTGATTTTCTACTTTATGATCGTTCACTATAAAATCATTTGCTTATGTTTTTTGACCCCAGGCTTAGAAAAGAGACTAATTTTAATCACAGATCTATGCTTTCCTTTCCTCATATTCTGCTCTGTTGTATGGTGTTGTCTTGCTCCAAGCTTGCTGTCTGCTTGTTCTTAATTTCCATAGATCTGGAAAACCTGTGGCCCAAACTGCATTAAGCACCTGTCACTTGCAACTCATCCAATTAGTCCCTCATTTGACTCCTTGGGAATTTAACACTCATCCTCTGACAAAAAAGTAATTTTTTTTAAAGCCTCGAGTTATAAGTTGGTTCACTAACCTTGTGCTTGACTTCTGTAGTGAGTAGGTGTGACAAAGGATAACAAATTAGAAAGACGTGAGGCTGTTCAGTATGCCACAGTGCAGCTGAAGTGTGTTGTACTGAATCAGTGGAATTGGGCACTGGTGTGGTGTCAGGTGCATGTGGCCAGTGGACCAAACTGTTAACTTAGAGCTCCACTAGAGGGCAGCAACAGACATTATTTCACCGTTGATGCTGTAATATCAATAAAATACAATGAAATAAAGCAGTTGAGGCTCTTATCCATAGTTCCCAGTTGATTATTCCCAGTAGAAGAGCTTTGTGTACAAAATGGATGTAGATATTTGTATGTTGACTGCAGCAGTACTTATTTGCATAAAATGACATGCATAAAGTGTTTTAATGCAGATCCACACACAGCACTAGTGTTCCTAGCAAGGTAAGGTGCTCAGGAGAAAACATGTTTATCCATTAGTAGCTATCCAAGGAGGGCTCGAGTGCTGCTTCTAAATGCTTTCAGGGACAGTGTGCCTCATTCAGAGTAATGGTGCAGGTAGCATGGGTTTAATTGTCCTGCCAGCAATATGATGAGCGGCAGAATTAGCATTGAGGGAAACCATTGCTGTGACCCTTTAAAATATTCAATTTTGCTTTATATTTAGATGCAGTTTGTTGCCTGGTGGTTTCTAAGCACTCTAAAACCAGTGAGCCTACAAAGCCATTATGTTTACTATGTGTCTTCTAATGCATGCATTATATATGCTTTCAGAAGAAATATAGGTGCATATAGGTGCTGGCGATAGAAGTAGAAATTTGCACTTGATTCTAATGATAAACCAAATTTTCCAGTTTTTCAAGCTTTAATTAGCTTTATATTTTTGAATGGAAAAATACAGAAAATGAATAATAAAAAGAATAAGGTTGGTACATTTGTGGGTGTCACTATATGATGAGAAACAGCAAACTAAATGGTAAGATCAGTGGTATGTAAATATATCATTACATGCTCACCAACTTGCTAGGACACTCACTCATTCTTCGATGGCTTACAGATGAAAATGTTACCCAAAATAACTTTGCAGATTTTCAGAGTTCAGGGTCTGTGCATAGCTGCACTACCACAGTTAGTGTTAAGACAATGAACACGTGTGAAAGCCTTTCCATTGTTTTTGAATCTCATAAAGCGTCTATGTGGGGCTCAATGAATGACATATGTAACCATAGAGTTATCCTCTTGTACTTAAATGTTTAAGTATCACTGATGCAGCAGGTAGACTGTATAGTGCAGCTACATGTAAAGTTCAGTTCATGACAGTTCTTAGCAAAGGTTTTGTTTTTGCAGGTATCGCATGTGAATCCATACGTCAACAAAACAATTCAAGGAAGAGACATAGAAGCTCCTTTATTATCCCCAGACTTTCCTTGGCTCATGTGGAGTGTTGTTGCAGGTTACAGGTGTGTGCTGGTAGTGAACGTGTGGTGCGGCAGGCCAGTCTTGGCAGCATAATGAAGGCCCAGAAGTCATCTGGGAGGAAGAGCTCTCACTCTCACCGCAAACAGGTACTGGAAAAAAAAAAGATGACATGTTATTGTCCACTCTCTCTCTCTTCTCTGCCAGATTGTAGAAAACACACTTGTTTTATTCTGAGGCCCAACTCAATCCACACCTGTGCAACCTGACATTTGAACAACTACCGTCATGTAATAGTACAATTTTGCTCTTTGTGTCAAAGTAGAAAAACAAGGCAACAGCAGCATTTCCCACTTTACACATTTACAATTATTAAAAAGGCCCAATCTGAGTGCCTTTATCCTAGTTTACCAGACACTGTGCTCCCTATTACCATTTGAAACCACCAATTTTTTCCAACCAAACTTTTCTCACACTACACTTTTGTTACATGTTCTTCTGAGCACTTGTTGTTACCAGTTTACTGTGTAAAGATTACATTTAATCCTGGCCTAATGACACTTTCCACCTCAGCTGAGCTTCATTTAGTCCAGAACAGTACTTAATTCCTGCCCTGGAAACTGGCCCTGTGTTCCTGTATGTTTGTCTGTTTATTCATGTCAAAGACTTTTTGTTGTGCTCAGGCAAACAGCCTTTACTTGCATAAGGGACATACAGCTTGTGCTCAAACACCAGGCAGTCATTGTATTGTGATCATTTCACATAATCGCTCTCAGAAGCACCACAGTGACAGTAGTTGCTCATTTAATGCAAGTTGTTCAGAAATGATCTTCATTACACTCTGTCTGTGTTATTCATTTTCAACTTAAGATCATAATGAAAGTATCAAATGACATCATACTTTGATGTAAGGTATATTCCTATTGATATAAATATGAATCATGTTTTTTTAAAACAAAAAGCATTCTAATAATTATAATCTGCCCTCTTTAATCCCGGTTTCTCCAGTCCTCTTTGTTCTTTATTCCACCCAGTAGTTTTATTGAGCAGTGAGTGGAAACTCATGGCTAGTTCACCTACTGCACCTTTCTGATGCTCACTGCTTCCCAATGAAAAATAAAAATGAAGCATGAATAGTTGATAAATGACAGACTGATAAATTCCTTTTCTGACTGAGGGGTGCTGCTCTCTTATCTTTCCTTCCTTCAGTCAAGATGTTCTGTTCTTGTCATAGAAATATAGACGTTTCAGACTTAATGAAATAGGTTCCACTTAAGTTTATATTTCCTTCCCATCTCCTCACACTTTCCTAGAGAGCAGGAGAGGTTTAGACAAAACTACATTCAACGGCTATAATGGGTTATTTGAGTTGTACTGCACAAATGGCTTCATTAAGCATATGTAGCATACTGTTAAGCTATTTTGTGGTCATTTGATTATGCCGTGGTGTGCGTGTGTGTGTGTGGCCCAAGTGGCCCACTTGTCCTGTGGTGATGTGCTGTAATGTGCCTCAACGGTGGAGTCATTTATCCCTCTTCAAGGGCAGCGGGGACATGAGGAGTGAGAGAGACAGACACACAGAGAGAGAGAGAAAATGAGGATAAATTGGTGGGTGGGAGACGAGAAAAGATTGGGGACTCGGAGAGGAAGGAGGCCTGGTCAAGAGACACCGCCACACACACACACACACAGACAGAGTACACACACACACACACACAGCACACGTGCACGGACAGATCCATGTCTGCACACTGAAGGGCTGGTGTGGAGTCACTTATCTGCTGATGGGAGGGCTATGTGTGACAAGGTTAATGTTCCCCTACAAAATCTCTGGACGCTCAGGAGACACGACAGCCAACAACATGACAGGCCCCTACCCCCGCTCTCCCGCTCTCTCTCACGCCTGCTCTCTCTGTTTAATTCAGTTCAATAGAAAAAGGCTTTATTGGTGTCAAAAGTTTCAAGAACAATGTTGCTAAAACATCAAAATACAATTTGTCCAAATATTTGGACAGTACACAATCATAGAAATATGAATATCAATGCAACATTAAGACTTCATTAAGAACATTAAGAGTTCAATTCAAATAGCTTTATTGGCATTTGTTTTAGACAAAGGAGTTTACAGAAGAGTTAGATATTACATATACATATTAAATGCACCGGTGCCACATATGAAGTCTATATTATAATTATTATTCTGATTCAGTCCATTTGTTGATTTTTTTTTTTTTTTTTTTAAACTACAGTTTAATACAATTACTTAAAATGCCATGCAAATTGCTAAATTTGTATGGCACTTGTCGTGGTTCCTCAAGCAGTGGTAGGCAGCCACATATCGGAGGAGCTGCTGTCCCTTAACCCAGGACAACTGCCAGCTTCTCCTCTGGTGTCTCAATTAGGAAGTTTGGTATTTTCTTGGCTTTTTCCCTTTAGTGAAAGTCTCTTACAGTGGAGGAGGAAGTGCATCTCTGCCTCTGCCTCCCCTGTCGAACATTGAAGACACACACATTTCTCTCTGGGCAGCCATTTATAACAGTCTTTATTTATTTATGGTCAACTTTCTTTTATTTATAGTTGTCTGTCGGTAACACTTTCTTTGTCAGACTAAGGAAAATGATCTGGATCCTTAAACTTCAGAATACAAAGTTGATGTCGGCAAAATCTAAAAAGTAATTTGAGCTAGATTGTTGATGTCTGTCCTCCTTAAAGAAACTCTGTGTTGAATTTGGACATTTCTGATTTGGCACCATCCAGTGGTAGCATCAAGAAAGTATTCACTGTGGCAGACAGTAGTGTCAGCAGCACCCCCCCACACCCCAACAGATCCCTGGGACATAGAGATTATTCCATAGTAAGCAACACATAGACTGCATCATTTTTCAAACAAAGATGACACAGTGACATAAACATCACAAAGTGAATAGAAACATAATTATAGTTACTTTTTCCACACTTTTTGTTTCGTGTGCTCCTTTTTCTGTAGCTCATGTTTACATGTTTGGTTTTGGTCGCACAGACTGGTGGTCAGACGGAGATGGAGGAAGCCCAGCTCCAGTCGGACGCCCAGCATCCGCCACAGGAGCAGCCCCAAGAAACAGACCAGTCCTCTGATCAAGTCCAGCTTCAGACCTCTGTCTCAGTTGAGGCGCGGTCGGAGAACTTGGACCAGGAGGAAACGCCAATGGACGACTCTGCTTCCCAGCACCAGGCCAAGCCTCTGTGGAAGCCTATTCCCCCTCTGCTACCGGAGCCCCACATGGATGGTGCCAGTGAGACCAGGGACCAGAGCTGCCAGACTGATGAGCGGCTGCAGCAGAGCAGCATCGGCAGCCATGGTCATAACACGGGTGGGTAAAGTTTCCTTCCTGCTGCTTCATTCACCCGCAGGCTCAAACGGTCCATCAGCCCCCTGTGTAGCTTCACTGCCAGAGCATCAGAGGATGGCTGGCTGTGCACTCCAAAAAAACAAATGGTGTGTCCTCAAGAAATAGAGACCAAAAGCCTAATGTGACATTTAGGAAACTTTTATTTGGTACTTTAGAACGTTTTGAGGAACTTGAAAGTCAAGTTTACTGCTGCTGTGGGATGAATGAACAGACTTAGGCCACTAAACAAGTGGGAAATTAACCCTAAGCAGCTAAAGTAATGTCTTGGCCAAGATTTGGAAACTCTTACCTCTTAGGAGCTTTATGGTTTGTGGCAAATTACATAAAAATAAACACAGCATGGGAGGCGTGAAAATATAAAACGTGAAATTTGTGACACAAAAAATCTGATTCTTAGAAGATGTCACTTCAATGAATGAATATATTGTTATCTGAGGTGTAACCCTGGATAACAGTTTACTGGCTTGAAATGAGGCCATGCTTATCTGCCTCTCTCAGGTTGATCTTCTCCTGAAACTACAGGCACCATGTACTGCCAGTTTTGTATTATTCCTTCATTTGACCGCTGGTGTTCTAGTGTTTCATGACCCTAAGCCAAGCTAACCCTGTGATATTGGATTATAAACCACGATTATGTACCACATGGCTAAAAAAAGCAGCTATTATGAGAAGTTAATGTTTTCTCCTGAATGCTGACATGTTTGTTTCCTCCCTTTGTTATGGCTCGGCTGTTTGGCTAGTCAGATCCCAAGCTGTAAGTCTAATTTGTAACTGCTAAGGAAGGAGTTTCACTACTCCTACTTAAAGGAAGCTGTTTACTCTGACTGAAGTTTTCAGATTGGTTGATCTTTGACCCTCTTGCAGAGGGGGGGGCGTGGAGGTCAGTGAGAAGCTGACCTGCCCCGCTGGGATTATACCAGTTTGCCTGGGAGAGGTGTTGGGGGGATGGGGACGCTGAAAACACATTCTGTTACACATTAATACATAATCTCCAGCTCTGTCTGTCAAACCCGCTCACACAGATGTCATTCACATTTCCAGCTCTCTTTCTGTCTGAGTCTTTCTGGGTGTGTCAGTCTGTCTGCTGGCCTTTTTGCCTCCTGTCTATCTCTCGCTCACCTACCTACACACACACACACACACACACACACACACACACACACACACACACACACACACACACACACTGCCATGTTGCACTACTTACCCTGTTGTATGGGTCTGTGTGCTTGTTTGTATGCATTCAAGCATGTGTGGGGCCAACGAGTCTTTAAAACTATTCAGTTCTAATCTTGTTATCTGACCAGAAGCAACTTAATCGTGGATTGAACAAAACTACAAAAAATTTGATAAAAAAAAACAAAGCAGAAAAATCATTTAATATATATGCTGAATTCTTAAAAAAAAAAAAAAAGCTCAGCATTGTTCACTGATTGACAGTATTGCATCTAAGCGAATCATAAATTGTAGTTTGTGAGCTGTAATTGAAGTGCGTGCTTCAAAACAGAACAGTCAGTGGACATTTGTCACAGGAAACACTGACAGTGTTTTATTGAAGCTTTGTTCCAGTGATTGCTGTAACAAAATGCTCTTTTTGTTGCAACAGAAATGATGTTCTCTCTGTCATCTTATTTTACTTCAAAATAATGTGAGAAATTAGATTTTAGCATTTGAGGTGATTCCATGGTCCATGGTGGTGGCTGTGAGTGTGACTGGACTCCTCTTGTGACTGGTTACCTTTCTCTGTTTGTACGCCCATCTCCATGAAAAATTAAGATAATATTGATGGAAAACATTTAGTTGTTGAAAGCAGGTAGAATGAGAGCACTTCACCTACCCACAATCCACCTCAGTATCCTTTTGTGGGTCATGGAGCCACAGTCCGCTTGTGTCAATAATGCAGGAACCAAAGACCCACTCTGGCTATTCTGTGGTTATTTTTAATGGAATAAGGGTTGTTTGGCACTAAGATCAATTAGTAAAAATAAAACTAAAAGAAGTATTTGTTAAATCTTTTTCAGTATTTTTCTGTTCCAGGCAGAAATATTTGTTTTGCACTTTTGAGGTGTGCACTATCTTTTAAAAATCATTAGTGGTGTCTTTTCTCTGCAGTATTGTTGGTAAAGATTTGGCAGAAGACAAGCCAACCTGTTTTCTTATAGACTCCACACAGATTTTAAAGTTAAAATAAATATCTGATCTAAATTGCTCATTCAGTATGTTGTGCTAAATTGCACACATTTTTCTTTTATGGATTTACCCGGTGCTGGTATTGACTAGCATGAGTTGCAGAGAGGGTAAAAGGTGATTTCCTCCGTGCCTTTACAGCACTATTGTGACAGTTGAATGATTAAAAGTAATAAGGTGACGATAGTACAAAAACAAGCATGTGAATCTAAACAAACATTAAATCCAGCACCAGGATTGCAGTTGTCCAGCTGACCCTGTGCTCTCTGGTGATTGAGGTCAAGCAAAAGCAAAACGTTTTCCAAAACACATCAATACATTTCCTCCTATGCGCGCTCCTTTTTTGGCTGATAAAGTGGCAATGTGTGAGACCCGAGCTGAAGTATCAGATGCTGCGTTGGCTCTGAACAATGTTGGACTAAGCACAAAAATTTGTCATCGGCATGCCTCCGCCCCCCCACTTCATGTTTGCCAACAGGCCCACTTGAGCTTCAGCCCCTTGACCAAGCATCAGATACAGATTTGATGTTTTCCATTTATCTTTGTAATGCCTGTCTCCTCCTTTCTGATCATATGTTTGATACAACTAAGAAATGAGGGATATATTCAATGATATACTGTAGTTGGAAGGAAAGATGAATGACCTCTTTTCTCATCCTTGAGTGTGGGTTTGTGTGTGCGTGTGTGCATGCAAGGAGGTAATGAGGTCAGAGTGAACCACTGTCTTATACAGTCTTCATTATCTTGACCGTGATTGTTTGCACCCTTTTTAAAAACACTGCAATATACTTGTTTTTACCAGGTCCCCAGAATTCCCAGGTGATGGTGTATCACTGTACACGACTGTCACATTGTCGTGTAATTATTTGCTGGCTTTGATAGAATATAATCTGTCTAACGCGCTCTAGGTCTCTGTGTGGAGCCCGGAGATCCTCCTCTGCTCCAGCAGCCTCTGCAGACTTCCAAGTCGGGGATTCAACAGATAATTGAATGCTTCCGCTCAGGTTTGTGTCTCTGTATTTTCTTATTATCCATCCACTTTTTTATTAGTATTTATTATGCAGGCACTGTACAGTTATTTTACCAGATGACAATCAAAGAGGGTTGAGGTTCATCCAACCAGTTTACTTGTGTCTGTGTCTTTATCCCTCATAATATTTAAAACTGAGCTGCCTTGAGAAAAAAATGTCTTTCTATCCACCAGCGGCCCATCACTTTAGCTCTTTCCAGTGGGTCATTGTCAGGAAGCAGTTTAATGTAAAACAGTCACAGGATACTTGCTTTGCATGAACACAGTAGCGCACTTTTACTAGCTCCAGTTCCTGTGTTGTACGAGAGCTGCTGAAATATGCAAAGCACAACTTGGCTTTGAGGGAACCATGCAGAGTTTAGCGTAAAGTCCAAAACGCCTTCAAGGGTTGAGACTCTCACTGGTTAGTACTGCTCCCACGCAGGCCCATAACATGTCAGTGTGGTTATCCCCCTGCTGCTGTGCTATACAATGATGCCACAACACATCATAGTCACGTCTTAACTGAGCCTGTGTAAAAAAAAGCAGGATGAGTCAAAAAGTGACAAGTGAGAGTGCACAAATATGCATGTTTTGTGTGAACGTTTGTGACAGCAAGTTGTGCAGGTACTGACATCTGTGTTAGTCACCATAACAGTGTTGAGTCAGTCATTTTGCATGCAATCTGTGTGTGTGTGTGAGTGTGTGTGTGTGTGTGTGTGCACATGTACATGCACACGTGTGTGAGCAAAATGTCCTGCAGAGCATAACTTTGCAACAGCTATTTAGAGACAGAGGAGTTTATCTTTATGTGTACAAATATGAGTCAGATATCCAACAAAGCAGTGAATACTTCCATATAGGACAGTTGAACGTATGAGTCAGCAGGCCGACAACAATGACAGAAAAAGTTAAGTGTACTCTAAAAGCTGTGCTCATCACTAGTATACATCATATACATCATTTCTAATAACTACAAGGATGGCAATATGAAGTAATTTAGATTTTTTGCCATCAATCATAGATACTCCAAGGAAGGAGCTTTCAGTCAGGTCTAAGGTATTGCCAGGTGGAGCACCACAGCTATGTGACAATTCTGGCAACAAAAAGAACAAGACATTTTGCAGAGGTGCGGCCAAAAGGAACCACAGACAACTTTGAGGTGGCACACCAAAACAACCTGTAAAACGAAATGTGGCCCAATTACTCCTTTTAGGGATAAGGCTTGTTTGTGGCACTACTATGACTATCAATCAGTATAATGCTATTTTACAATATTCTGTATGTACATGGTCTCTCTAGTTCTCCCTGAAATCACTGGAAGCTGATCACTAATCACTGCTTTCTTTTGGCCTGCAGGCACCAGCCAGCTGAAGCACATGCTGCTGAGGGAGGTGGACACCATCTTTGAGTGTAAACTATGCCGCAGTCTGTTCAGAGGCCTGCCCAACCTCATTACACATAAAGAGTACTACTGCCTGTCACGGCTGCCTGAATCCGACGGTTAGTGACACAACACATCAACATGCAGACACGGACACATAAACATGTCTAGAATACTCATACATACACATCTATGAACACACTTGTACTCTCAAAGTCCCTAAAATCAACACAAAAAACATAAACGATAAAGAACAACACAAATACCCATAAACTCATTTATACATTTAATAGGCAGTGCAGGTAAAACACAAACTCCAAGACCAGGGCTTTGTGCAGGACATGCAAATGAAAACTTGCACAGCTCACACAGACAAACAGAGACTCCCTGGACAAGTCGGGGATCAAACTGACTTGATCAAGGCACCGATACACACCCAGTTTTGGACAACACACACACACACACACACACACAAACCAATGCACAGAGTCATTGATTACTTCAGTGTCTCCTTAGGCTTCTCCACGGTTTATTTTTACATTCTGACAGTCCAAGGTCCCTTCTCTCTCTTTCACACCATCTGTCTCCTACTCATTATTCTCCTCTTATCTCCTCTGTCTCCACACAGTGCTCTTTCGTTCCTTCACACAAACATTCACAGAAACTCATGTGCACATAATAATGCATTCAATCTACCAATCATTTCTTTCAGTCATTTTCTCCTCTTCTCTCTTCTTATATAACTAAGAGAATTTACTTTAATTTAGCTGTATTTGTGTTTTATCTAGTTCCCATTAGGCACAGTTTGTGTCAATGTCTCTATTCTTTACTACTTAAGGTGGTGGGAGTCTCAGAAAAATTACTTGAAGAGTCTCCTAGGATTCATCCTTTCTCTGCTACCCAACTCTCCTCATCTCCTCCTAAAAAGAGAAATCAATCTCAGTACAAACCACCAATTATACATTTTTTTGTTTTATCTACTGTGATGATGCTATAGAAAGAGCTTTGTTTCATCATACTTCTTTTCATTTGCTTGTGGTCTTAATGAAGCTGTTTCTTGCACCAGAGGCTTAATTTTTCTCAATCATTAATCCATTACTAGTGGCTGAAAGTGTATCGTGTTATTACTTTGATAAATGACTTCACTGGTGTCTATTTTTCACCATTGAGATGCTGGGCTTTAATTGGGTAACTGCATGTATAAAATGGTTTTCTTTGAAACATTCAATTTTTCACAATCCAGCCCTGACAGTGGACCTATAAAGTCCCCAGTGATGATTTGTTGTCCATTTTTGTGTCAAGTGTCAAAATTCAATAAATACAAATATGTGCCAAACCAGAATTGCACAAAATGTAAGAAATGTCAGAAATTGTGAAACGATAAATACTTTGGGTTCAAATTGACTGGTAGGTACAAAAATGTTTGGAATTGGTCCAATAGATCACTTGCAGCCGGCAGCTGCGAACAGGCTGTGAAGGGACTGTGATGGCAGCACTGTAATCCTTTTAGGAATTAAAATTGTGTTGGATTTGGACTAACCCTCTAAAACACTAAAGTCAAGCAATAACACAAACTAACTGATTGAGACAGCAGTGGACCAGCAGCTCACGTGGAAAATTACAGTTTTTCTCAAGAAGTCTGTGTGGCTATGAATTTGTGGCTGTTGCGGCTACTTCTGCACAAACCAAAGGGATTTTACAGGTCTGTCTCTGTGTGAATCCTGTCTGTAATGTTGTCTGACACTTCTGGTGCAATTAACCAAGGATTGCATTACAGCCACTGCAGGCCATTCTTGGCAATCTGCTGGACCAATTTCTACCTACCATTTCTTTCAAACCAGTTTGCCACAATAAAATTGGCAGGCTGGGGTTAGTTTTATCAGCGAGTATCTTACTAACAGTATTTTACCAACCTGTAATACTGCATCTAGGTTCGCCGGGTGATGACAGGCAGAGTGTAGCCATGAAGGATTTATTGGAGGCCATATATCCTAAAGCTGACCGGCCAGACTATGTTGTCCGACTGGAGCCCATTCAGACCACTACCAAGGCTGTCTTCCAGTACGTCACCACGGAGGAGGAGCTGGCTAGATATCCATCCCACACACCAAGGTAGGCGGTATGCCGATGGATTAAAATGTAGTGCAACTTGATACACTTAATTTATTGTCATCTAAGACCCTCACCATGTGAATGGGATTTTAGGCCACTCCCAGCCTTCCCCTGTCTCTGACTGTTTGTCTCTTCACAGTGCACGTGAGAGTCCTGTAGCATGGGAGGGTGAACCAGGGGAGGGTGTGGACAAGAACCAGCCAAGCCAGCCAGGAGGGCCAGAGAGCCACAGCAGCCCAGGAAACAATCAGGGACAGAGGAGATGGGAGGCTGCGGAGGAAGCTAAAGAGGAGCAGCCACAGCATGAAGACGAGGGGTCCACTAGTGGGGTAGGTGACTGGACACGTCATTAAGCACAAGTGACAAAGTGAGAATCCAAAGAAAGTTTGATGTATATGCATCTTTAAACTGGTTTTGTCATTGCTGAGACATGTTGCATTATCATATGATAAAATGACTATCACTTTCCTCATTGATTGTCACAGTCAATCAGTCTCTCTCTTTTTTTGCTCTCTCCCCCCATTCAGGTTGAGGATGTGACCATCTCCTGTTGTCTGTGCGGTCAGGACTTTAACTCACGCCGCAGCATCAGGCGCCACTGCCGCAAAATGCACCAGACCAAACTTGAAGAGCTTAGAAAGTTCACAGAGACACGTACGGTTCCCACAAGCCTGCTCTCTATGGTGAAAGGTAAGAATTTACAATGAAACAGATTGAATACGGAAATTTAGATCAGCATTATAAAATACTGATTAAAATGATCCTGACAGCTAGGATGAGCACTGGTTTTCAACCTTGTGGACAGGACCTAACATCGGGCTGTAACAAAGAGGTTGACTGATTAAACTCATTCAACAATTTAATGAATGAAAAAGACTGTTTAGTTGAGGTTATAAAAATGTTCATTATTAGCAGTTGACCTGTTGTCCTTTGAAAAAGTGTGTATTCTTGCTTTATGTTTGCTTTGTCTTTTATAAAAGTATTTTTTTGCTTTTTAAAGAAAACAAATAAATGATTATTGTAAAATAATAATTATTGTTTCTGGAGGTCGGCCAAGGACTCTCAGCACACCTACTGGAAAATCCTGCCCAGTGTGCCTCAAATCGTTTGCTACTAAAGCCAACGTACGCCGCCATTTTGACGAGGTGCATCGTGGTCTACGGAGGGACACCATCACACCCAGCATCGCCTCGCGGCCCGGCCAGCCCTTCTCTCTGGAGGTCACGCCCCCCAGGAAGAGCAACAATTCCTCTCCGACACGTGGCCAAACTACCAAGTCCACGCCTGTGAACTCTAAAGCACCTTCTAACCAAAACCAGCCCAAACCTCAGAGTCAGCCCCCGGCCTCTCCACAGGCCAGCCTGACCTCATGTCGCTGCACGCTGTGCAAGAGGAACTACAGCTCGCAGGTTTGTTTGTTGCCCTACTGGCAGCTTCAGACTCCTCTAACTTTTAGCGCCTTAAAAGTCTCAGGTCCTGGCAGGCATTGTCATATTGTTCTTTTGGGTGGTATTTTAATTACTTAAATGTGTTGTCCTAATTGTATATGCATGTTTTTTTTTTGTAAAGAATAAAAATACATAAATTGATGTTACATTTCTTCTGTGTATTTCAGCTCATGTTAAAGAGACACATGCGCATTGTCCACAAAATATACAGCATCAAAAGTAACAGGTCAGCACCGACGTCCTCTACTACAGCAACCACTCCTAACAACAGCAGCACCAGCGTAGCCCCGAGCAACAATATCCGAGTGAAAGAGGAAGCAGTGGAACCTTCAGACGAAGAAGAGGAGGAGGACATCGACAGCAGTCCAGCCCCGTCTCCTAGTGACAGCACGGGGACAGCTAAAGGTGTCGCTGCGGCACACAACGCCTTGAAGGTGAAGGAGGAGGAGGCCCCGTCGAGCCCAAAGTTGACGTCACCCATATCTTCATCATCATCGTCATCATCATCATCGCGTGCGGGAAACATGTGCAGCGGGGGCATGCCTGCCAAAATGACCAAACTGTCAGTGGGTTTTGACTTCAAGCAGCTCTTCTGCAAACTGTGCAAGCGACAGTTCAGCTCACGTCAGAACTTAACGAAGCACATTGAACTGCACACGGACGGCAACGACATCTTCATTAAGTTCTACCGCTGCCCACTCTGTCGCTACGAGTCGCGGCGCAAACGTGACGTCCTGCGCCACGTGACTGTGGTGCACAAAAAGTCATCTGCATATCTAGCCAAGATCATGCCCAAACTGGAGAGCAGGGCGGTGAAGAGGCTAGCGGAGGTCGTCCTCAGCAGCACCACCCCTAACAAGAGGACGGGCAGCAGTGTCAAAGAGGAAGTAAACGGACGTCACGCTTCTTCATCGTCCTCCTCTCCTTCGCCTCCTGTCACTCGCAAGCAAGAGTGCTCCACAGCCGCTCCAGCCACCTCATCAGCTGCCGCCGCCACCGCCTCGTCCTCCTCTTCATCCTCTTCCTCGGGCCCGCCTCCTGCCCCTGTCACTCGGAAACAGCTGGACCTCTCGTCGCCAGCGCTCCCCCCGTCCCCTCCTGTCACCCGGAAGCAGGAGAGACAGCAGACCCACCAGCATCGCCCCATCAGCCCCCCGCTGACCCGCCGCAGTGAAAAACACACACACCAACGCAGCTCCTCCACCACCACCACCTCGTCCAGCAACCAGACACCACACACCCGACGACACGACGCCCAGTTAGAGAGCAGCACCACGGGGTCCTCCACTGAAGTCAGAGTGACCAAGAATTTCTCCCTCCATGCCTGCGACCAGTGTGGACGGGCCTTTGCCAAGAAGGTATTGGATTTTAAGTCACTGACATAAATCGTTCCTCGTTTGTAGAATTTTCCCAGCAAAGAATCCCCAAACATAAAAAGACCTAAAAGCAGAGGGCTAACGTGGAAATGATCCACTGAATCAATTTCAGTCTGAGTCTGGTATGCATTCATGAAGACCCTTGATGAAGAGCATTAGTGTCTGGCTTTTAATTTAGATGAGAGTGTGTCACATTTTTGTGAACTTTGACTTACATTAGACTGGTTAAGCTCACTCCTGCATTCCTAACAAATGCCACCTCCATATGAATGCAGTATTATATTTGTAATATTTAAACATTTGTGCCTCTCAGTGTCACAGTCTACTGACACCTCATGTTGAGCCACAGCAAAACTACCATTTACTTACATAAATGTGTTAACTTCACACTTAAAATGATCAGGAGTGTAAGTGTCCAGTGTGATACAAAATCAGAACCAAGTTTGTAATAAATCATAAATTAGATACATAAAGGAAACAACAGGACTGACTTACTGTCTTTAGTTTGTCACTGCAGTATTTCTGTATCCCTGGACAAAATGCAATCTTAATCAGGTGGGGCTGAAATGAGTAGCCAATTAAGTGATTGGTAAGTGGATTGGACATCAATCAGAAACTATTTTGATTATCAAAAAAATATTTAAAAGTAAGTTTTCAAGCAAAAACTAGAACACTATCTGTTTCCTAATGACAACTTTATAAATATCTGTTGGCCTTGGACTGATGAAACAAGACAGATGCCTGGAACATTTTGAGGGGCATTTTTCATTTTAACCTGACATTGTACAGGCCCCAGTAAACTGTTGATGACTCGCTAATCAATATCCTTGTCTTTAAATTGTTTCGTCAGCTGTACCTGGAGTCTCACAAGCGAAGTCATCGTAATGCAGCGACGGCAGCAGCCAGCAGGAGGAAAGGAGTCAGCACCCGCTCCAAGTCTCTGGTCTGGTGAAACACTGTAAGGATTCAGATACAAGAACTCTGCCGTCTACTTGTACTTCTCTAAGCTTGCTTTCTTTTCTCCCTCTGAGTTGCACTGGATTTACTTCCCATCTTGATTTCGCTCCCCTCCCACTGTCGCTGTGTGTCTGTGTTTGTGCGAGTCAACTTTGTGGCAAGAGAGGTGTGTGTTTGTTTGTGTAGAAGACCATACCCTAGAGCTGAGACGAGAAACCACCATCATTCTGCAGGCTTTAATTGACCGCTCAGCACGTTTACTAGCTGTTTCCTTTCTCCCTCTCGCTTATTTCTCTGTGTATCGCCCCGCTCATTAGAAGTCTTCCTCTTTGTCTAAATGTTGCTCTTTTTTCCCTGCATCTTGCCTATTCATTACAGCTTTTTTCCCTCCTTCCCTCTCTTGATTCTTCACCTTTCTCTCTTTCCTCTTCCTCTTCCTCTTCCTCTCTCCTCTCTCTCTCTGCTCACAGTCCACCGGGGACAATGAACAAGTGAGCCACTAACAATGAAGAAGCGAATCTAAACTTTCAATTGGAAAAAATAATGGAGGAATGGAAGAAGCACAGAGCAGAGATGAAGGAAGCAAACAAAAGGAGCAGTGGAGCCGATAGAGGAGTGGAGTACAAAGGATTTCCACCTTTTGCTTTAGAGCCAAATATATTATTGGAATCTGACATTTTTTTGTACAGTTTCTTTATGAAGCCAGCCAGCTTGCTGGACGTTGGCGCTGCTATCGACGGAGAGACTGTAGTGAACAGAAGATTCACTACGACTGTATATATCTGTATTTACTCAACAGCAGTATGTAAATATAGATCCATATGCAGATGACTGATTTGATGAACTGCCTTTAGCAAAAGGATGAAGGTAGACTGTTGGTGTGTGTGTGTGTGTGTGTGAGAGAGAGAGAGAGTATGTGTGTGTGTGAGTGTAAAAGAGCGAGGGACTCAGAACTGGATTGTGACTTCCACAAGACTAGAAAAAAACTTTTCTTTTTTTTCGGAGAAAGCAGATACCACATCTGGGTCCTTGGCTATTAGCATTTCAAATCATTTAATCTTCAAACTTCCTGTATGCTCACCCCTCATACGGTGCGTCATGGGTGTTATCAGTCTGCTACGCTCAAGGCCACTAGCTAAACATTACGACCTATCAGAAAATACCCTTTCCCTACTTTTCCTCGTCTCCCTGACATTTCCCCCACTGACAGTCGGAGCCCTGTTGTGTCCTGCTGTCGAACAGAGAGAAGCCGCAGCCAAAGTGTTTCCACTGGAAGTCTTCACAGCCTTTAAAGTTGACAGTTAACCTTCATCTTTTCATGCCACTGAGAGGCCCGTCGTCTGATCCAGTAACCTGTTCCTATGCAGTGACCAACAGCAGCTGGATTAGAGAATAAACTTTTTGTTAATTACAGGATGTGGTCAAAATAAGGAAACACACAAAGTATGTTTTGCAGTTTTATTGTTGTTTTTTGAACTTTCACATCAATTTCCAGTGAAATATTTTCTTTTTGTTGGACTGCATGTGAAAAACATTCGTGGGGGGGTCCTTTACTTTGAACATCCCCTGTTTTACCTTTGCATACTACCACCTTATTACTCCCAGTGTTAGCCTGATGGTTCTCTTATAACCAGGCTCCGTGAAGCAAGGCTTCAGTCAGACGTCAGTCTGTGAACTGAGGGACAACTTCACTCACAAACTAACAAAATCACTTTAGTGTCACTTATTATGGTGACATGAAACAATGTAAGATGCAATAAAGATTAGTTACTAAAATAAAGATTACAATAACTGCAGTTGCTTAGTAGATATAAAATCACAGTGGATTTACATTCATTTGACTGTTAACTCTAAGGTGTACAAGCACAGGCGAAACATTCAAACTATCAAATTAACATTTGTAAATCAATTTAGTCAGTATGTGGAATTCACAGTGAACACATACGTCATTATTCAGGAGTAATGTGTCTTTGAATACATGTTCATACAGACAGGTTGCCTTTGGTGCTACAGTACCAGCTGTACCACTTTAGATGTTACAAACCTTTAACTGGAAGACTTTATTTTCTGTGTTCAGTGAAGTATTGGTGACCACCGTCACCTCGCTCGTCACTCAGCAAAAAGCCGACCCTCGGTGTGATGTAGTGCCTCAACAGCAGGTGTAGCACGTGTGGATTAACACCAGCTGTTTGAGAACCTACCGTTTGTGGTGCTAACCCTCATTATAACGGGCCAAAATGTGGGAGCTGGAAACATGAAGAAAGACAGCTAATCGCCCTGGTAAGCTAAACAGTCCAATCTAACGAGTTTACATTCAACTTTCCGTTCCACATACACAAAATGGGACTCAATCAAATAAACTTGGTGATCTTTTATTTTAACCGTACCTGTATAGGCCTCCATTTGTTTTGGACTAAGCGCTTTCATGTTCTCTAAGATAAGAGGGCTGCTGAGGTTTAATGACAGCAGCAGCACCAGAGGTAGTCTTTGAAACACTGGCACATGAGTCTGGAGGAAAGGATCGGAGGAAGACCAAATGTAGATATGTCTTAATGTTCAAACAGAAAGCCATGAAATGGAACAAAACCAGAGAAAGGAAAGACCAAACTTTATTTTTATAACTGAAAACACTACTGTAACAAGGTCTTTACATGTAAATATGGATTCATCCTCGCTGGATGGTATAAATAATAGTTCTAATAGTCACAATAGTTATTGACTTGTACTTAACTGTTGGTTGACCACACGCTTCAAACATGTCTGACTAGTTACTGCTCTGCCACTGTTTAATACTGAGGCAAGTTTGCGTTGCTCCATCATTAGTTGTCTTTTTTGCATCTCATTCCTTTTTGAAGACGTTTTTTTTGTTGTTGTTGGAATTTGTCGAGAAGAGAACAGCAGTCAAACCTCGAGACATTTCTTTTAATCTTGTCATTTCTTTCATCACCAGTTGTAATATGTTATTAGGCTCACCTTGTAGAGAACCTGACAAGCGTTAGAGAAGCCTTTCAGATGTGACAAGAATGTTAAAACCAACCACTTAATAAATAAAAATGTACTGCTTCAAACCTCGGAGATGAGTTTCGTGTGGCTTCGTTTTTTTTTTTTTGTGTCCTCAGATATGAGTCATACACTTCCATCAATCATATTTGTTTACTGCATCTGTAGAGATGAGATTTCATTTGCAAGTGAAAATATAAATGTCCAAAGAAGCATTTCCTGATTTCTAGTTTTCCTTTCTGCATTATTTCCTGCGCTGCATTACGTCACTACTTCTGACGTCTCAAAGAGTAATAGAGGGATTTATGTTGATGATGTCATTAAGACACAGTGCTTCAGTGCATGCTGACCCACATATAGTGAAAAGATAGAAGTAGTGTGAACTCAGAAAAGGCTTTAGGACACATTTGTATCCATTAAATATCAGATTTGTGTCTTTTTGTGTCATCAGGGTTATTTCTACTTTGGCTTTGAGCCTACAAAGAAAGCAGAAAGCCTAAACAGCTCAAAGGTCCACTTACTATTTTTTTTTACTTCCTTTCTCAAACGGACGTGTGAAGTTTGTAAGACGTGCATTCACCAGGCAGAGAAGGTCAGACAAATGATGGTTGCATTGTGGGAAATGAAGGATTTGGGGGATTAAAGTCAAGATATCTTGCTCTTTGCAGCTTTGTAGAAGAGTCGGGGGAGTGACCTTTTAACCAAGGTGATACGGCAAAGAGCTTTTGTCTGGGTGTTTTTCAGAGGAAACTTCTTAACGGGTAGGATTAACTTCAAAGGAACCAAATACTTGGAGAAATTAATTAGCCTTTACTGAATACCACAAAACACTACATTACATGGAAAGACCCATCATTTCTACTGTTACTGAAGTCATATCAGCAAACTCTTTCCACAGAGGGCATCTCCTGCACTGTCATCTACAGGTAACATCAACCACACGACCCCCCCTCTGTCTCTGTGGGGTTTTTACCTGCTGCAATTACACGCCTTTCTCCGCCAGATGGCGCCATCGCCCCGCGTCCCTCCACCCTGCGCCGCAGCGGCGAAGCCCCAGATTGGACATGTTGCGCACATCTCCCACACTGTCACATCAGAGAACACCCGGGTCTGTTTCGATTGCCTGGTTTCTCAGTCCACACAGCTTATCAAATTGTTATTACACAGCAGATGGGATGCGGTTCATTTATTTAATTCCATTCACCACAAAGAGCCGCGACGCTCTGATTTTACAAGGGGTGGGGAATCAATGAGCGCAGTGAAAATGGATTGAAGTTCAGGCAATTAAGAGTGAACGCCTGTGTGAGCATATTTTGATGACTTATTAATGTGTTCAAATAACCAAAGCCCTCTATTGTGGAAACTATCGATCCGATTGATTGGTAATAAACTTGATTGATTGGGTGGGTTTTGCTGGACGACGGTGGCGCAATTAGACGATGATTTGGTGCGCAGGCAGACTCGGTGCCAGAGATACACATGTTTCATGTGAGAGGCTGTGTGTGTGTGTGTGTGTGTGTGTGTGTGTGTGCCGTGGAGTCGTGCGCTGTCCCTTTCAGCACCGGAGAGGAGTGCGCGCACGCGTCCGTGGAGCGGCACGCGTGGAGGAGTTGGCGGAGAGGGTCTGCGCGGAAAGTGCGTAAAGCTCGGAGGGGACGATGGATAGAAATCAGGTGGGTTTTACCAACATTATTGATCACGACTGACAGATTCCGCCTATGACGAATTCCTCCGCTCTGTCCCTGCATCCCTCTCTCTCTTTCACTCTCTCTCTCTCTCTCCCTCTCTCTCCCCCCCCTCTCTCTCTCTGTATCTGACGCTCATTCTTGGGTATTGACTTCATTACAGGCAGCCTCCCTCTATTGTCACCCTAAACAAGTGCTGGGTTAATAACTGCATTTTCACCAGTGAAATCAGCTCTGCTGATCACGACTGCGCACTTTTTCTTTTTTCTTTTTTTTTTTAAATATCGGCTACGCACGTTTTGTCTTCGCCTTGCGGATGGTCTTATTGTCTTTAAATCCGTTTGCTGTTGTGGAAAAAAAAATCCCATCTCACTCCAGGAGCTCTGATATTTGGTGGGAAAACTGCTGAGCTCCGCAAGGAAGTTGCCTGAGGCGGACAGGGACCACAAGGAGTCCGCGGAGGAGGCTGGAGACGGTCCTTCTCACCCCTGACACACACTCGGATGAATTTGATTTCCTGAGGTATCTCATTTACCATCATTTGGTATTTTTTTTCTCCATTCTGACTCCCTGCTGTCACCTCTTTTTTTGCGTTTTTCTGTGGGTGTTTTCTCTCTCTCTCTCTCTCTCTCTCTCTCTCCCTCTCCCTCTCCCTCTCTCTCTCTTGTGGCATCCTGGCATTCCTCTGGTGATGGATTTCTGGCAGTCTGTCTTATTTATTATCTCAATTTGTCTTGCAGCCTGTTTTCGTGTGGGATTTTATCCAATTTACTCATCGTTTTCATTTCACTTGGATTCTGTGCAGTGGTGGTTAGGTGAGTAAATGCCTCACCAGCACATGGGAGGAGGTATGTTTCACTTGGCAACTCATTATTGCCTGGGAAAGAAAAGAAAACAGAGACATGAAATAAGCTCCATAATTTGCTCTCCCTTAAGATATCATTGCGATGGTGTTTCTCTGTTCTTACTGTGGATGGCACTGTGTTAATTAGGGTGCAATCAGAGCACCACCACCGCTGTACTGAGGGAAGCCTATGGGGCTGCATAATGAGCATACACCCATAGACTTTGATCTGGCATAGTCTCATTTCTGAACCTGTGGGCTGTTTCATCTCCGGACACATGGCTCAATCACATCACGGGCGTGTGTTTTAAAAAACGATATGAGCTGTCTCTGTCGCTTAGCAATGTAAGCTTGGATTTTATGCGTTTGTATGGAAACGGTCAGAATATGACACAGATACATGAAGTGAAAGTGTTCTCACTTGTAGATGACAATTAATGGGAAAACTGTAGTGTGAAATATATAGCATGATGACAGCTAGATGTATAGGTATGCATTTCACTACATATTTATTTGTGTATTTGCAGTCTGGGTGAGCCCATAACACACTGGATTGGAGGGTGTGTGTGTGTGAGAGAGAGAGAGAGAGAGAGAGAGAGAGAGAGATCACCATATGATCCTGGAAAAATGATGGCACTGGAAACAGTGAGAGATGGCTGAGATCGGAGCAAGGGAACAGGTGGAGAGGGGAGAAAAGTGAGGTATGAATGAGAGGAGAACGTGGCGAAGAGACAGAGGGAGAGATGGACTGCAGTTGTTGAATGAAAGAGAGAGAGAGAGAGAGAGAGGGGAGGACAGGGCAGCAGAGAAGCTATCACTTTCTGAAAAGAGCAGCACGCTCCCCTGAGAGATGAGGAGGCCTGCAAAAGGCGATGTGATAGAGGAGAGGAGGGAGAGGAGGCGACGATGGCAGAGGTATGAAAGAGGGCGAACAAGAGCGGGAGGAAAAGTGGAGGAAAGAGGGAGGAATAAGGAATCTGGGGTGGGGAAGGAAGAGACGGAGGAGGAGAGAAAGAGGGAGAGGCAGAGGAGTGGAGTGGCCGTGTGTGGAGCAGGGGGAGGAGAAGGGAAAACAGAAGGAATGAAACCCAAAATGAGGAATGTGGAAAAGTTAAAAGTCAAACACGGATCAGGCAACACTCATCTAGACAGTGAGCCGGGGGTGTGAAGTGAAAAAGAGCGGCGAGCCAGCCGGCAGACTCTCAGGGTTTAACCCTCTTCACCTTGGAGTCAGAAGGAAACCATCACAACAGAGGAAACCTCCCTCTTTGCCTTCTTTTAAGCTGCCACACAGGAGGAAATACCTGCTTTTTTGAGCCTTTGTCATTAAGTACAAGGACTCTCGTGGGAGCACAAGCTGGAAGAGTAGTAGATGAGAGCAGGTTAATAAGAGTAACATAGGATTGAGTGTGTAGCACCGACAAATGGACTCACAGACAACGATGTCGGTGCTTTTCACCCCCTCAGAAATGAGATAATTCTCAATGAGCGTGAGTGTAAATGAGACATGAAACTTTTAATAACCTCTGGGCCTCAGTTAAGTCACGAAATGTTGTTTTTAGTGCCCCTCTTGAGACGTTTGCATGTAGCTGCATCTTGAATTAATGTGAGTGTTTTGTAATTGTGAACGTGCTCCCTGGATTGAACGTGTCCATTAGGTCAACTTCAAATCCACACGGCGACTCCCTGCTCGGGAGGATGCAACTTCTGCCAAATGTTAAGACATGGGAAGATGAAAAGCATGTGCAGAAGCTGAGTTTGTGAGCCGTAGTGGATCCTATTAGGCTATATTTAGACTGAAACATGAATTGTAGTTGTGTAATTGTATGAGAGGCTTGATAACAGGGGTCCCATTTGCCTCATTTGGAGCCTTTCTGCCAAGTGGAGCCTGAATCCAAGGAAAAAGTGTTGAATAAACAATATTGTGGTGGGTAGAATAGTGGCTAACCTATATAAAGCAGGGTTTTTAATCATAGCGGGGGCTTGGCTGTGTATGAGTGGCTTTGACCTAATTCCATTTAGAGTAGAGAGAAACTGATGAATTAATTGGGACAGAATCGAATTATAAATGGATTCATCGAGAGAGCGGCTCACGCTGCGATGAGATCTGAGACCGAAACCTGTTGGGGGTCCTTGTGGGTGAAATTAGGCAGATCTGCTGCATATTTCCAAAAGTTTGAGCTCTGAAAATGATCCTCTGCTCTCAGTATGGTCTGTTGTGAGGTGGCGGGAAAGCCTGTGGAATCATAGTGTAGGATTCGATCCCAGGACAGCGGAGATGACGCAGTTCAAAATGATCAGTGGGACCTCGTGGTGTCATATATGCAGTGATGGATTAACTCACTAAGGGGCCACGGGGCAAGAAAGAGCTGGGGGCCTCTACTGACACCCCCTCTCCTCAGAATCAGGTAATAATGCAGGTGCTGCCTTAAGGCCGGCATCATTTTATTTCATCATGCTCTTTAGAGATGCATACAGTACCAACAAACATATTTACGAGTAATTGCATCCACAAACTAATTACGACAAGGTGAACCTGGAGCCCAGGGCCATGGGGTAGTTGCCTGGTTGGTAGACCAGCCTTTAATATTCATATCGTCCTATTAGATTTACATATATGCATCTATCTATCTATCTATTTCAGAAAAGTACATTACCACTTGGATCATGTTGGATCCAACCACTTTGTCACTTCTGCCCAAAACCAACTTCTAGCACTTTTCAAGGATATGGCTACTTAAAGTGCAGCTCAGTGGGTAGAGCATGAAGATATTACTGTCAGGGAAGGAGGTACAACCTTCCTGCGGGGGGTAAAAGCAGAAGTAGCAGATCAAGATTAATACTGTTAATGCGAAGAAACAACATTCAACATTTAATCTACCTGTTGTGATTTCAAGCACTGTGTGTGTGTGAGTGTGTGTGTGTGTGTATGTCAGTGTGTAGAAGGGTGTACTGGATGTAATGTGTTCATTTAGCTGCAGCAGAAACAGCAGGTGTTTGAATGATGCAACACACTTGCTCCGAGGCACCACTCTGTTGTTTCACTGCAGCCTCTCTCTCTCTCTCTCTCTCGCATAGTTTCTCTTTCTCCTCCCTGTCTCACTCTCCTCCGCCTGTCTCTCCCCCATCTCCCACTCTCCCTCTTCCTCCCTCCCTCCTCCTCCTCTCTCTGTTCGTCTCTCTCTCGCTCTTTCTCAACCCCACTGCAGCAGGTAGTCTGCGCCTTCGTGCGAATAGCCCGAGGAGCTCGCCAAGGTTCTGTGCTGTCATTTTAACAGCTGTTCCACTCATCGATATGCCAAGAGATGTGTGTGTGTGTGTGTGTGTGTGTGTGTGTAGAAGTGATTACAAACTGACAAACTTTGGGTTTTCAATTATAGACCGGCAGTGCAAATTGACAGGTCTACTGGAAGGACTGTACCCATGTGAGTGTGCACAGGCCACTGAGCAGGTGTGTATTTGTGACTTGTTTTTGGTATGCTTGGCTGCGTTTTTGCCTTGCCTGTGGGTGGTTTACACGTGTTTGTCAGGTGGACCATACATCCCCGCAGCAGTTTGATGTTCACATCACACTGGTGCTTAGACGTCCTCTCTCTCTTTCTTCAACAGGCTCTACTGAAGATGTGACTTGTGGATTACAGGCTCAAATCCTGAACTAGATTTCTGAACTAGACTGTCGCTGCCACATTTCACCGCTTCTGCTCGTCTTTATCGCACTGCCACTTCTGGAGTATGATTCGCTCATGGGGCTCGGCTAGCTCCACCCCTGGGGTCCTTTACCCCTCCCTTTGTGACCAATAGGACCCCTTCCCTTTTTGACTTTTTAATATTCCCAAAAATACATCCTCAATTTTGGAATACCCATCTGAAAGCCCCCTATAAGCTCTCCTTGGCTCCTTTTTGGTAATCATTTTTTGATCATGGAACCACAGTGGAACCCGACTTCCTACCCACGATCTCCCTCTGTCATTTTCCTGGTCATGGTTACTTCCTGTGCTTGGCTCCATCCTGTCACGTCCACTCAGCGAATCCCAACAGACCCCCAGGCGGCGCCTGAGTACGCCCACTCCATACGACTGGATGGGGACATCATACTTGGCGGATTATTTCCCGTACACTCGCGGGGGGACCGTGGCACGCCCTGTGGGGAGCTGAAAAAGGAAAAAGGCATCCATCGTTTGGAGGCCATGATGTTCGCCATCGACCTGATCAACAAGGACCCTGAGCTGCTGCCCAACATCACGCTGGGGGCCCGGATCTTGGATACCTGCTCCAGGGACACGTACGCTCTGGAACAGTCCCTGACCTTTGTGCAGGCCTTGATAGAGAGGGATGGCTCCGACGTCCGTTGCGCTAATGGAGACCCTCCGATCTTCACCAAGCCGGATAAAATCGTAGGGGTGATAGGAGCCGCGGCCAGCTCGGTGTCCATCATGGTGGCCAACATCTTGCGCCTGTTTAAGGTAAGATTTGACTCCTAAGTCTCTTGTCGCCTCCTCTCTTTTGTGTTTGTGTGCATGCTGTTTGCACTATATCACTTTCCCTCACGCATCATCGCTGACGGGATAAAGTTCAGTGATGACAACCAATTAAAATGCAGTCACTCTTCCTGGAATTCCCAATGCCGGCAGCGGTGCCACCTCTTCCTTTACTGGTTGGGATCTTTTTTTTTTTTTAGCCTGTGCATTTCCTGAAGCCTGGAGTGTCATTTTATGTTTTGAGTCCACATGTGTGTGTGTCTGTGTGTGAGAAGATGTATAAAGATGTGTCAAGTGATGCTTGTAAGGAAGGGCTTTGCGAATGTGTGTGTGTGTGTGTGTGTGTGTGTGTGTGTGTGTGTGTGTGTGTGCTACACAGCTTAGATCATCCCTGGCTTGCGGTTGAGCCAAATAAAAATGGCTGCCAAACACGGGTATCAATTACTGCTGAAATCTGTCAACAGCCACTTCATTCACTGCAGCGTGTGTGTGTGTGTGTGTGTATGCGTGTGTGTGTGTGTTACCCAAAAGCACAGTGCTTTGTATTAGTGTGTTTTCTAGTACATATGTAGGCCTGAGCATCCTTAAGAGTGCTCATGTGTATGCATGCGACAGTGTTTCTTCTCTTTGTGCTGCTCATTTTTGTGTCCTTGCAGAAGCTCTCATATCAGTCATAGATACTCGTATATCTCTAGGTGTGTGTTTGTATGAGTGTGCTTATGTGTGTGTGTGTGTGTTGGGTTGTCATCATTAGCTGAACAGGGCTGATGGATAGCCGTATAATTATGAATTATGAGTCCAGTAATGACGCCCATGGCATTTCACATCCACATCTATCCCACGCACTTTCACAGCAAGTGTGTGTGTGTGTGTGTTTGTGGCCACACATTTTGCGCCTCCCTTCTTTTGAAAATCCATACGGTGCAGTGTGTGTGAGCATATGAGATTGTACTTGTGTGTGTTTGAACGCACTTGTTAACAACCAGCTCGTGCTTTGAATGGAAGATTTGCACATTAAAAGACAACAACAACTAAGCATGATTTATGCCAGGATCTGTCACAGCAACACACTCGAACGGAGCGCCTCTCTGGCTCCGCACGGCCTCCTTCTCATTTGCCTAATGCGATTTAGTGCATTGTGTGTGTCTATACACATGTGTGTGTATTGTATGTCAGTGTGGGAGTGAATCTTGTGTGTGCCCACCGATATATAACAGTATGTTTGAGTAAGTGTGCCTGCAATTGTTGTTGTTGTGTGTGTGGGAGTCTGAAGTATTTAGTGAAAGTGCCCATGTGTGTGTGTGTGTGTGTGTGTACAATGATACCAAGTAGAGGCCTGTGGCAGTGGTATTATATGACACAAGACTGTATCTTTCTCTGCATGGTTTAACATGAATAATGCAGCATGTGTCACAGTCTGTAAATAGGATGGAGTGCACACACACACACACACACACACACACAGACACACACACACACACACACATGCTGCAATAAACATATGTCTTCTTTTAAATGGGCTAATCTGACAGTGCCAGTCATAGCCAGTCGCCCACTCAACACAAGGGGCTCAGAAAGCAAATACAGCACTGAGAGTATGTGTGTGTGTGTGTGTGTGTGTGTGTGTGTGTCTTTTAATCTAGCAACAGACAAAAGAGATTCAAACAACAGATTGTGTGAAAAATTCCAGATCCAAATCCTCAAGAAAAAAAGCTGCAGTTTTTCTTTTTTTTTTTCCTCCACTGTGCTCAGCCACCAAGGGAACGACGCACTGCTGACAATCACAGAGAAATCAAGTCGAACAAAAGTTGTTGGTGTTTCTTTTGTTACCGGTTCCTCTTTTGAAGATTATCTTTAACCAGTTCTGCTTGTGAGATGATACGGAATGGAGAGAGGGGATGACATATGATATAATAAGATGAAACTTTGTTAATCCTCATGGGGAAACCAGGCCGTCACAGCAACACATTTCCGAGGAAATTCCAAAGGAATTTAGCATATAAAAGAAACAGGGCAAATGGGGGTCATCTAAACACACTGAGCTGACAATTTGAACACTACATTAAGAGGAAATACATTGATCACAGAATAGATATGGTTTATTACAGCATGGGTCTGATTTTCTTGGTGTTGGCCATCATTTCTACTGATTATGATAACATTATACTCACCAAAGTAAATGGCTGAGAATTAAGTCAGTAGCAGACACTACAACAGAGTCTGATGGGGGAAGAAATGAGGGGATGTATGATAAGTCAAGATATCAGTTAGATTATCTAAACCAAAACACATCTGAGGGGGTTGTGAGACGATTAAACCGTGTGAATTATCAGGCCTCTAAATGTGAAACAAGTAAAATAAGAAAAAGATTTAATGAGGGGTCACAAGTCACACAGCTTCATTTTACGGAGTGACAAGTTAAAAACTTTGATCAAACCACTTTGTTCAGAGGTAAAACCAAGAAAACGATATCTACTGCAAGAAAATGACATTCAAAATGGAAGCAGGAAGCTGGTGAGTAAGCTATGAACAGTTAGGGTACTAATGTTAGTTTTTCTTCCAAATATGTTTGGACAAATTTGTGCTTGTATGAAATCTGTCTGATTATCTTATCAATACTGATAGACAAGTAGTAGCTGTAGTGAACAGCAAAGCGTCCTTTAAATCGTCAACACTTGCAGCGTTGAAAGAGTGTGTGGAACAGCAGCTGGACAAGTGAGACGTTGTTTTCACTGTGCATTGTTCTTGCATCTATGGGGAATTGAATTAATGAGGACACTATTGAGTCAGATGATGAACACCAGACAGGTGTTGCTCTGGGGTTTCACAAATTGCAGGTTTAATACGGAGGGCACATACCCGGAGGCCAAAAAAAAACCTTCTTTCCAGTTTCCAGCTCCTCTCATCAAAACACTCATGCGGTGTAATATTTTATTTTTGGCGTTTCTCCCATATTTAGTCTTAATTCTTCTCTGTAACCACTCATTCTGAAAAAGTAACAGCTTCATCCTCGGATATTGATTGTGTTGGTGCATGGTTGGTAATTACAGCGGCACTATGGATCGGTGAGCCCCGATGAGACTTTTGGTCACCTCTCAAAGCACCTTGAGGCAAACGTTGGCTACAGCTGCCTGAGCTGTACCTGCTAATGTTTGCACTGGAAAACCTAATAACACACAACAGACCAGAACTCTATCAATTACAGATACCATGACAAACTGCAGTTCTTTTAAAGAGAGCAGAGGTGATAGCTGCCTTCCTATCAATGCTGTCGCTAATGGACAGTCTCTTTCTGTGTCTGTGTCTGTGTCTGTGTGTGTCTTTGTCTGCTTTGTTACCAGGAAGTCCGCACTATCTCACAACGAAGTGAAAGGCGCCTTTCGCTCATTGACACTGGCACGCTGTGTTTTGAAAGCCAAAGATGAAATTCAATTCATAAATTGATAAGTGGTGGCTGTCCCCTGATGAGAGCAAATGGAATGACTTTGCCTCAGGGAATTTAGGAAACACTGCTAGTACACACACACACACACACACACACACACTAGATTCTTTATCCTTCATTCAATCAGTGTTTCTCTTGATTCTGCTTGAGGCTTTCAGACACATGCAAACACACACACTTATTTCCTTTGAGGAGACAACCTTTTATCAATGTCTCTGCTGGTGGGTTTTTATGAAGTTGTGTGTGTTCCAAGGCCAAGGTCAGACACAGAAGTCTTTCCCACGCTCTCCCACTCCGCCTCTCATCTCACAGACATCCATTTGTGCACGTGTTGATGTGTGAGTGGTGTGTGTGGGTGTGCCGTTACTCAAGGTTTGTGTCTCGATAAAGTATGTATTACATATGCGTGTATCCATATGTGCATGTATGCATGAGGAAGAATAGTTGCACACAAGCCTTGCAATTGCTTTCATAATTCAGCTGCAGCCTCCTTCCCTCGCTATCCGTCTGGGGAATTAACTGCTGCACCGTGTGATATTGCCGATATATTCATCTGCCTTTGTATTACCATTGCCATGATTACTTTCCTGAGCACTGCTCTCTCTGTTGTTTGAGGTGTATTTCTGCACCATACATCGTGTGACATAAACGTCCCCACTCCGACGAGGCACCTGTGAGTGAGTCTACAGTGATGTACATGTTAAACTTCCTTTTCTGTGTGCAGAGCATGTTTCCAAACAGAGCGTGCACACACACACACACGCAGATACAATCACACCCTTTTCTGCTGCAAATTAGCGAAAGCAAATGTTTGCTCAAACCCTTCGATCGCACAGCAGGCTGGGGCTTTTGTGCACTTAGAAGCCGTACTAGAGCAATCTCCTGTTCAGGCTCAGCAACACCCTCTGAATTACAAATCAATTTGGCGTTCAGCTTCACAAGGATGACAACAGCTGCATTAAAATGTAATTAACAGGAAACGCGGTAATTTTATTCAGATGCCAATTCAGACGCAATTCCTAACACATTTGCTATTATTCTCAAGGTCAGGCAGAGCCTGGTCGATAGTTTTGTCCTAATCCTGCAGACTGTTTGATGAAATAATGACGGGCAAGACGGCAGGGATGGGAAAGAGTGTGAGGGAGACATCGGGAGGAAGACAAAGAAACAGGAAGACGGAATAAGAGAAAGGATTTAATGAGAGATAGACGCCCAGAATTTAACACCAAAAGACAAAGTTGTGGAAGAAGAAAACAAGAAGAAAACGAGGGAAAGATAATAGGGCAAAAAGCCAAAAAGACAAAGCGAGAGACCGTGGCATCCTCTAGAGTGTAATGATGTGGTGTTGATTTCTTTCACAGAGGCATTAGAAGATGATGATAATGAAGCCACAGAGCACACTGAACAGCAAGCAGGAAAACTCATTAGGACGTGTGTGTGTCTCGGTTTTTGTGTCGACGTGAACATTCCTTGCTTGTGTCTGAGCATGTGTGCGTGCACGCTGCTTCACTCCCAGCTGACTGCAGTGGGGAAGCAGCACAGCCACTACAGACAGGACACGATCATCCAACCTCTACTAACTTAATGGGCAAATGGTTAATGATGGGAGACTTAATTGTCCTTCTGAAATTATTTATTACTTTCATTTGTTGAGTGCTGCCTGGAGATGATTCATTTACGAGATCCATATGCGATTCACACGGGCTAAATTGGATTTGTTAGCAGCTGAATAGCTCAAATCCTTTGAACTGGATTTGAGAGTGACAGGCAGGAAAGTTGGATGAACACTTTTTCCAGGTATTAACATGATTGAAAATGGGCCAACATAAAGCTAAGCATTACTTTTTTTTTTAAAAAAACACTGTGGGATTTGTCAAACCATTCCCAGAAAAGTCAAGTCAGTTTTATTTATACTTTTTAAGCCCCAAATTGCAAATTTGCATCAAAGGGCTTTAAAATCTGTGCAATACAGACATTCTCTGTTTTTACACCCTTGATTCAGATAAGTAAAATACCTCCAAAAAAACCTGAAATATGGAAAACACCATGAGGGATCCATCTTTTGGGGGTCCATATGTACAGAAACAGGTTGAAAATGTTAAGTAAATAAAGTGAAAAGTACAAATATAGTGTATATGAAGAATATGATATGATGTTAGTACAGGTTAAACACACACATACAGTCTTTTTTATTAAGACACGGTTGGAATTTGTAAAAAACAAACAATAGCTAAAACTATAAGTATGTTAAGCAGATTAAAACCATGAAGCTACTGCTCTTTGTTCCACCACACACACTACATACGTGATCACAATCACAACATATGAGCCCTTGTGTTTGGAGGTACCCTCACAGCGTTCAATGAAATACGAATGTAATTTAAAGCCTAATCAAGTTCTCTACTGAGAAATGGGAGGCCATTAGAAATGTGTTTAATGAAACTGCTGACTGTGTGTGTGTTAATGTGTGGATTTATTTGTGTCCACTTGACCATGAAAGTGTGTTTGTGTGTTCCCTAAAGACATTAATTGACTGTGTGTGTTTGTGAGAGAGGTGGAAAGAGTAAAAGAGATAGACACTGTCTGATTATCTGCATGTGCGTGTACGGAGAGGACCAGTGGATAGAGCATTAAAGTGGAATGAGATTCTATCTCTGCTCTTCCTTTCATCAGGTCTGTGGCTGAGTAGAAGCTCAGATAAGGGAAGAGTGAATTCATCAGGCGCAGGCAGCGGTTTCACGCACACATCACAGCTGGATAATGCAGACTGCTTTGACTCGCCGTGGCAGGAAAAGCACAGCTGTAACTACCATTAATGACGACATTTGTGCCATGTTTTACTATACAGACATCTTGATTTGGTGTCAACAGGTGTTAAATAATACTATAACAACGAATCAAATGAAAGTTTCTGCTGTGAGAGAGACCTATCCAGCTTTGTCAGGTAACATTTCCTCTTCTCTCATTCATCTTAACTATTGAGGAGAAGCTGACAGCCACTGTGTAGTGCCTGCAGATCAACTCCCCTTCTCTTCTGTTGCTCCAGGCAAAAGTATTCCTAATACCCAGCATGCATCATGCCTTTTGTGGTGCAAGGATACCCACGTGAACATGCTAACTACTCAGCACACAGGGTGATTTAGGAGTGAAGCTGTGCCAGTAAGCCAGCGTGCACAAAATTAACTGAAAACAAATATGTTGGGTTTATTCCTACAATGGCTTATATATTAAGGGCTTAATCAGTATGCAAACAGTGTGCTTAGTTCTACGAGAGGGTACCACGGTTCAAACACTCGACTAAAACTCAACTTGTCATCCCAACATGAAATCATGTTGTAACTTTGGTTCCCCGATGAAATGTTTTCAGCATGCACGATTTCACCACTTGCTTTGGAAGACAATGGACCTGCAACTGAACGATGTGGCTGTAATGGATTGTCTCTCATTTGAAATGAATGAACTCGACAAGGAGAGAAAATGAGATTGAGGGAGTGGAAACTGGTTTTCTAGAGCACAAAATGAGATATTTGCCATGTTACAGACTAAACTTGATGCCTGCTCTCAGTAAGTGGCTGTCATGTAAGTGAAACTCACTGCAAAAGATTGTTTAAGTACTTATATAACTCTTATTTTGTTGTCCTGGCCATGTTTCCCCACCTTATGCTCCCCATTGAACTTCCTCAAAATATGGATGACATGCATTTACCGGTATGATGAGTTGATTTCATGCCTGTGCAGAGTTCTTCATCTGCTGGGGAGAAAGTCAGTGAAGCTAATTAATAGTTTAGATGCGTAGGCTGTAAAGCTAAAGAGGAGCTATCAAACTTATGGAACTGGTCCAGTGCTTTTGAGATTGAGATTGTTATTGGAAGTGTCGGACAATAACAGGGGAAGGATCCCTACAGATTGAGTGTCAGTGCCTCACACACATGTTGTGTTGGATCCGAACTAACTATATAAAACACCAAAGTCACACAATAACACAAACAAACAAACTGATCGAGACAGCGGCAGACCAGCAACTAGCGTGTTAAATTACCAATTTTGTCAATGGAGTCTGGTGCTTTGAACTGAAGACTATATAATGGATATTTCTGCTTGAACAAAACGGTCTGACTCTGCAGGAATCCTCTCTGTAAAGTTGTCGAACATTTCGAATAACAATCCGAGCCTGTCAGTGGCAAAAACAAGGACTTTTAATGTCCTCACTTTGATATTTCATGTCAGCTGTTGTAGCCCGGTTGCTAGCGGAAGCGACCTACTAGACTAATTCCTAAACTTTGTGTACCTTCCAGTCATTTCAAACCCAAAATGTGTAAAAGTGGGGCTCATTTTAAAACCATGTCTCTCTCTGGCATCAACAAACTTAATTTAGCTGTTAAATATAACTGGGAGAGCTGACGGTAGTTTTCTAGTGATGCTAATGGTACCGGTTGGTTAGCTAGCTAGCTAGCTAGCTAGGGTCTAGGTCTAGCTAGGTCTGGCAACGAACGAACTACACAACAGCCATGGGACATTACTGGATACTAAATATCAACCACTTCATCGGCTCACAGAGAAGGTGAGTGGATTTTGACGTCTGATAACGTGAATACAACTCACCCTCTGTCTGTCTGTCTGTTTGTCTGTAAGTTAACGCTGTTAGTCACTTGCTAGCTTGTTTATTCCCTCAAGTTTAAAAGCGTTTCTATGGCTGTCTGTGTGAACAGTGTACTTTGCTCATGTAAGTTTTTATTTCATTTTTTTGTGAATATAAATCTGTTGTTTAAATGTCATCCTAAAGTTTACTTGTCATACATGCTTTGTTGTATTCCAGCAGAATGGAACAGCACAAAAAAAAAATCTGTTAAATATAAAATAACTTTTAATCCCACTTCATCCCTCATTTCTTAGATTACCTGTGTGATGTTGCTTCTGAACCGTAACACTGACTGTGTAGTTTTAGAGCTGAGCGAACAGGTGTGTGAAGATCTGTGTGTGTGTGTGTGTGTGTGTGTGTGTGTGTGTGTGTGTGTTTATTGTCATTTTAGCTGTTTTAATTTTTTTTTTTTTATTATTACACTTGAGTGACAGTTGGGACCAGACAGGTCAGCATCTCAAAACACAAACTTGTGATCACATCATGAGTAAAGGGAGCGTGTCACATTTGCTCAGTGAGAGTGCTGTGTGTCACATCTTACAGAAGTATTTGGGTCATCTTTCCGTCCTGTTCGAGCACCCTCAACACACACACACACACACACACACACACACACACGCGCACACACACGCGCACGCACACACAGGATTATGCTGGTGTACAAGTGTGAAATTTGGTGGCAGTCTGAAAATTACTATGGAAATTGTTTCAAACAGGAAACCAGAGATTCTGTAGAGTCTGTTATCTCCAGCCGTAAGCGTATTGACTTGTGTCCGTCTGTTGAAACAGATCAAATGCTCTTGTGAGTAGTCAGGGCATTTGTTGTTATTGGAATAACAAGAAACCAATCCGTGCTGGACAGCTGCTTCTTGATCTGCGTCTGTTATCACGAATGATGCGATTGGTGGCGCGCTGGTGTCGCTGTAATCGATCTGTGCGGTTGCTAAATGATCTTATTGCTTTTGTGTACCTGTGGTTGCTACCATAAGTGACAGAATGAGCACTTGGACGACAAGTTTGGCACCGTGCTGCGAGGCTTCACAGGTGGAGACAATGTTCAAACTGTTTCTCCCCTGGAAAGTAGGTTTTGCGACCTCAAAAGGAAAACACATTGAGATTTAATTACATTTCCCAGTGTAAAACAAAGATAAAGTAGAAAATTATCCAAATTTGCATGACATGATTCATTGATTATTTCTCAAGTCTGTTACTGGGGCGTAGACAGGAAGTCGACATGAATAAATACAGCGTTTGAATGCATTTTTAATATTTTGGAAGGGGAAGAAAAAAGAAGACAAGCGCTTCATTAAGTCTGCCTTATCTTTCAAGCAGCATTTCCAGTGTTGAGGCTGGAGACGAAGTTAAAACAAGAACACTCCAAATAGTTCAAAGATTTTAAAACATATTCCAATATACAGTATTTTTAATAAATGTGAGGGAAAGTAGGACAGATAGGGAGAGAAAATGAGAGCGAGCGTAGGGGGAGAAGTGGCTTCAAGAAAGGAAGGGATTCTCTCCAAAATGAGAGAGTTTTTCTTGTGGCTGCAGGTGTAGAGCTAAAACTCAGTGGATAATATGATGTATATGTTTGATATCGAGCGATGAATATCCTCTAAGAAGGTTCATGATGTTTGGCAATGAAAGCAGCAGATATGAAAGAAAACTGTGTGCTGCTTTTTTTTCAATTTCCTGCATCTTTCCTCCTCTTTATTATACACATTCACCTCTTAATCTGTTTACACTCTACTGTAGCGTCATTATCTTGTTTTCTCTCATCCAAATCCTTTTTTTTTTTTTTTGTTCGCCTCTGCTTCTTTTCCATCCCCCAAAAGAGGAGGACGAGGCCGCTCTCAAGTGATAGGACAGAAAGAAGCAGAGCAGTAAAGGTGATCGATAAGCAGAGGGGCGGCAGTAAAAAGGTAATCGTCGGTGGAAAAGAATTCGGCAAGAGAGCAGCGGAAGACTCGAGGGATAAAGACGGGTTGCGGGAGGTGTTTTTACATCTTGCAGCCATGTTACATTAGATCAGAGAGAACAGGTGGGAGGAAGAAGGGAGAAAAAAAAAGAGGTTAAGTGTTTGCCGTTTCCACGTCCCTGCTTTCTTGCTCTTGGCATGCCTCAATCTATTTCTCTTCTTCTGCTGCTGCTTTCATGTCTGCTCGGCATCTCCTGCAGTCCTTTCTTACCATGTTAATAGCAGCAGCATATTATTTATGAAAGAAAGGCGAGAAGACATGGAAAGAACATTAGCAGAAAGCCAGGGTTCTCCTGCAAAAAGCAATATCTTTGATGGGACATTGACAGGGTGCATGCACGCTTGTTTGTGAGTGTTTTAAAATAGATGTCCTCCTTTGGAGATTTATATAGAACATGACATATGCTGGTTATGACACTCTTTCTCCCATTCTCTCTCTTTCTCTTTCAAACACACACACACTGTACTTGTGTCCTGTCTATCTGTTTGTCTATTCAAATAGAAGTGATCGATATAATTGATTTATTGATTGGCGGAGAATAAAATAGGAAATTGGAGCTTATTTATGCCGATATGCTTTGTGTTTTTTATGTTTGCGTGTATTGGGCTGGTATTTCTGTGTCAGATTGGTTTACTGTGAGTTGGAAGTATTAGCATGTGTGTGTGTGTGAGAGAGGGAGGGGGCATTACTTGCAGGGTTTTTCCAACTACCCCCCCCCTAAGCTAGAGGTGGAGAAGCAGAGACACACAAAAAAAAAGATATATAAAAAAAAAAAAAAATATATATATATATATATATTTTTTTTTTTTTTTCCCTTCCCTCTGCATTCGTTGCCAGAAAGGAACAGATCTCCCTCCCTGCTGCTCTCCATCCAGCTCTAACAAGGCAACATTTAGACAGATGTTAGTGCTGTGTGAAAAAATGCAGACTCTTCCTATTTATGCCCATAAGAACACAGTGGGATTGCCAGTACAGGGAGATCAGTTAGAAAAACACACGGTTGTCCGGTAAAACAATTAAATCTGGCTCAACTTTTGCCACAGCACACTGCAGCAATATCCATCAATGTGCTGCAGCTGTCAGATACATACAAGGCTCTTTCCTGATAACTGAGATAACATAACGTGACACCCTGATTGTTTTTTTTTTAATCTTCTCACTGCATCAAGATGCCCCCACCAATGTTTTTTTTTTCTTTTGCCTTTTTCTGCCCCATGCTCACCCTTAACAAAGCTTCCTTTACAAGGGCAATACTACAGTTAGACAGAGCAGCTGACAAAGACACGTCACAAAATCACAATGAGGATGGCAAACAAAAGGGAAGACAGAACTGACGAACCGCAACTAGGAGCACATAACATATTCAAAACACATGCAAATATGATATAGGCCTGTATGAATAATATTGCACATTGGGTTTGAGTACCATTTGTTGGCATCTCGGTGGCAGCTGTGAATTTTCCTAAGTTTCCCCAAGTTTTCCTAAGTGAGTGCTTGCGGTTAGCACATTAAGCCAGTAGTTAATGGATAAATGAGTTCTGTCTTTTCCTGTTGAGTTATATAGTCTTGCTGGCTGTGGTTAGAGCAATTAAAATGAAGGGCTTGAGCTGCTGTGCGATTTGAAGCGTGCAGAGATCAGCCTGAAGAGGATTGTGGATCTTGTGGATTCATGACCTGCGATCAAAAGAGCTGAACTAGTGTGCAGAGCCAGAGATCTGAGTTTGGGCAACGTGGATATGTGTTATTGTTGTGTGTGGGACATTTACATTACGCACTCTAGCTTGTACTATATGAGTTTTGCAATTATAGATTTAATGTTAGATTTTGGTTTTAGTCAGCTGTCCCTTTTTGGAAGTGATACCGAAGTTTTGGAAGTGACTGTGTGACTGGAGAAGAGGCTTTATACATCGTGGTTTTATTATGCTCCAATGTGGGTTATAAGACAAACAAATGTGCCCAGTCGGAGCTGAACACAGGTGAACTCTGACCTGTGATTTTGCTGGAGCCCGCTGGAGATGGCACCGAAACAAGAACTGCATGCGTGAATCTGTTTGTTCTACGCTTTTCAATTGACGTGAATGGAAGACGAAGCAAATATTCCCTGAATGGAGGAGTGATACGACTGTACCTTTACTCTCTTTCCTCTTTCTCTCCATCGTTCTCTTTTCTCATGCTTACTGGCTTTTGCTCCTTTGCTCCAGCTTCTTCATCTCACCGTCTGTCACCACATTTCAGTGGTTTTGCTTCTTCTCTTCACCCCCCCCCCCCCCCCCCCTTCTTCTCTGTCCTCCCCCACTCCCTGTCTCTCACCCTTGCTGCCCTAGCCGGTGGCGCTCCTCCTCCGAGGTAAGCCGCTCTAAACGGCCTCGGCGCAGTGTCCCCATGTATTTTTAATGGCCACGCCCGTCATGCTGGAATCTCAGCTTGAATTATGCATAAAGGAATGGATGAGAGAAAAGAGAGAGGGAAAGGGGCTAGGGAGGACACAAGGAGGGAGGAGAGAGTGAGGGTATGAAACAGAACAAAAGGAGGATAAAAGACGGCAGGGGATGGGAGATCATTGAGGACAAAAAAAAAAAAAAAAACATGCCGGGAGAATGAGGCATAGAGTAAGAGAGATAGAGATGTGTATTTTGGAATAATCACAGCTCTGACAGAGGAGAGGAGAGTGCGACCTCTCACCTCCCTCCATCAAGCCCTCATTTTATCTCTCTCCACCCCTGGATCTAACTTCACCTCCACACCCCGCGTCCCTTCATCTCTCTCTTTCTCTCCAGGGCTCCCTTTCTTCTCTGTCTCCCTATTTCATCACCTCTTCCCCTCCCTCTGTCGCTATCTCTCCCCTTTTTACATCCTGCACTCTCTCTTTTCTTCCCAAACTCAATACTCCACTCAGTCAACCCTCTTACGTTCACTCTTTCACCCTCTTCATCTCCCTGTCTCTCTCTCTCTCCCTCTCCCTCTCCACCTCCCCAAATTATTGGCCTTTTTTTCCCGCTTGTAATGTGGAGCTGCAGGGAAGGAGGGGTGAAGAGAAAAGGGCGAAAAAGTGAGTGGAACATAAAGCGAGAGAGAATAAAAGGCAGACAGAAATGGAGAAAGTGAAGGGCAGGTGTGGCAAAGACTTTAAACTATTGATTAGCATCATGAACTCTCTCCTCTAACTCCCCAAAATACACACACATCCGTCTTGGTAATGGACATTGGAGGGTGGCTGACATGCTCACCACCTGATAATGGAGCAGATCTGTGCCTTGGCTATTCCTCTCCTTCATTACCTCCTCTCCCTCTCTTATTTAAAAGTAGCTAAAACGTATGTGTGTATGTTGCATGTCTGTGAATTTGGTGAATTTCATGTGTAACAGAAAACAAGGTGCGTGTGTGTGTGTGTTTCCATGCATGTCGAAGGGCTAGTTTTGTAATCAGTAAATTCAGCAGAAGCCACTGAAGTCCAAAAAGTTTGTCTTTCTGTGTCCACAGTCTGAGGGAAGGTCAGATATTGTGCCGGTGGGTGGTGCATTTAACTGTAACCAATTACACAGTGTTGCTATTTCATGTACGTTCATATTAGTTGCATTAAGACGCCATACTGTTATAGGGTCTGGAGCTGGAGATCACCCTAGAGTAAAAAAAAAAAAAAAAAAAAAGAGTCATTATCCACTCTCTCCAAGTCTGCAGACAAGCCAAACACACAGTGAGGTAAACCCCCCCCCCCCCCCCCCCCCCCCCCCAACCTTTCATCGCTGTCTTCTCTCACCCTATTGAATTTAATGAGGCTGTCTTTTTACAACTCTGAATCAAAGCCTAAAATCCCCCCCCCCCCCTAAACAGCTCAGACAGCACAGTCTAACAGTTTTGTAGCCGGATTGTTGCACTCCAGGTCCAAAAGTTCACACCTCACAATTCCCTCTCATCATCCACACATCCACAGCAACGTGCACACAGTCGCAGCACAATTTCTTGATTGACATGTAAAATGTGTGCCATGAAAAATGTCCTGGCTGCGCCCACATTCATCCATTCATCTGTTCACAATGCACTTTAAAGGGAAGTTCATATAAAGCACCATATAGTGTCAACTTTGCCTTCTTTTCTGTCCATGCAGTGCATAATGGTAGTTAACACATAGCTAGGGAGCATTGATTACTTTTACAGTGCATTGTGGGATAATTTGAGTCAGGCTATACTAATTCTAACATGCGCACATCACTATAAATCAGCATACACACTGTATAGAGGACCGTGTAGTGAATTGTGAAGGATTCTGGACACAATCATAGACTTGTTGCTGCTTCACGTGATAAATTTGTCGTAGCGAAAATATTGCCACAGGTGACCAATAAAAGCTTCTGCACAAGTTTGTCACTCATTCGCCATCAGTGGGGGCCCGTTCTTCGCTGTGCGAGCAAGAACAAAGCTTCAGAAAGTCCTCAAGTCCCTCAAGAGGTATAATTGGGCAGATTAAGTTAGAACACCTTTGAGAATGTGACTTTAAAGCCATAGTGACTTTAAATTTATCTGGCAATTGGGGAGTGAAGAGAGGTTGAAAGCCCTTGTTTTAAATTTGGTGTTAAAGCAGCACTTTAGTTTGCATGACAGACGGGGAAAAAAGTGTCAAGACGGGGAAAAATACAACTTCACAGCAGCAGTGGGTAACAAAAATAGTTGGGCGGGAACTGCTGTAACAGGCTGCCACTCGTGCGGCGCCATCTTGAAGTCGTACAGGAGCATTATATTACTAGCAGTAAGCCTGTAGCGGTGGCAGCAGAACTGAAAATAGTCCTCATAGCTGTAGTAGTAACTGTAGCTGTGTGATAACAATGCTTTAGAAGGAGGTCAAGTTGTGGTAGTATATATTAACACTAGCTGCACTGGGACACGTAATCCTAGAGGTAGTTATTCTATGAAGTCAACAGTGTTTCATTTTGGTCATCGCTGTTTGTCAGACGAAACTCACGGTGAATCACACACACGGCCTGACTAACTGTTGAATCCCCTCCAGTTCTGGTATTTCAGCTTTGAGAGCTGAAGATAAGTTTGAGCCGTTACATGATGAGAGAGAGACCTTAAGGCTCTTGTAGTTTGGTATATTTTTGATATTTCAGCGCAACGTCTGTGATAATTAGGATGACATTTAGAAAAGCTTTGATGTGTTTCCTTTCGTGTGTGAGGGAGCACCAGGAGAGGAACACATGGATACAAAAAGCGTTTCCTCTGTACGCGGTGTGTGCTTTGCTTTGCTTTGGCTACTCCTCCACTCACTTTTATGGGCCTCACTGCTGAATGTTGAGCTGGTGACTAATCAGCGATTTACATGATTGATTATGCAGTGTTTTGACAACCCAAAATATCAAAGGCCCATAAATATACCTTCTGTCAACCAAGTCAGAGTCTTGCTGTCTGTAGAAGAGCATTAGCAATAATAACAAACACCTGCTTCTGCTTTTTGGATTTGTTCTCTAATTTGAATTAAATGAGCCTAAGACCTCAATATCCAAACCAGTCAACTATTGATGGTGGGAATCTCACAACAGTGATTGCAAATCAAATTAAAAAAAAGTGCTCGGAGAGCATTTAGCTGCTTCATGTGACCTTATGAAATTAATTACAGTTTGCACTATTAATTCATCCTCACCCGTGTGCAGAGAGGAGAGGAAAACAGAGGAAAGCGGAGGTGGAGAGAAAAGAGGAAAGGACTGGAATTGAGATGCAGGTCAATGGCTGCATGAATACAGAAATGGTAACTTCAGTGGGAATTAAATTATTTAAGTGCAGGACATGAAAAGTTCCCATTAGATTTGCTCGGGGGCGAGAAAAAAAGAAGTGGTAATATTGTAAAAAAAAAAAACAAAAAAAAGAAGATACATTTAACACTGATTTGAAAATGATGACGCTTCTAAATTTGGTGACGCTTGTGTGCTCCCACCTCCATACACGTGTGTGCTTGAGGAGGCTGGACTGCTATTACGAATTCAGGAACAATCACAGCCCATTAATTCAGTTTTTACACAGTAAGTAAAAAGTGCTTTCCCCCCAATCAACAGCATTTCCAATCTAAAGACCACAGCTGATCTGCAAATGAACCCGGTTAATTGAGAGTTAAGAGTTTGCTCCACTGTATTTTCCCCCGGGCAGCCTCTGTTATACTAAATGGGACAACTACACCCGGCTGCATCACAACAATAAAAAGGAATGAGAAAAGTGTTAGATATCACAAATTGATTTACAAACAGCAGCTCAAAGGTTAAGAATGAGAGTGTGATCTACTGTGGCAGAAAAGCAGGGACGGTTGATGCAGGCTCATGGTGTGACTGGCATTGTCCATTATGGTGTTTTTTCCTGTTGAATTGTATACCAAAATGGCAATAATGGAGCATGGTTTTGTGTCAGTTTCTCCCCTGTCTGGTTAACTTCTGTTTATTGAATACTGGTTTTGTTTAACCCTCTTTAAATCCTTTTTTTCGCCTCGTCCTTCTCTGACTGTTTTGTTCTATGATATTATGCGACACCATGTCCTTTCAAGTCACATGCTACCAGCTGCTATAAAACTTTGGACCGGTGACATTTTGATCACAAGCTCACTCTTGAAACCGCTAAGGTACTGACACCCCCCTGTTGCTCACTTCAAATCTTTCCTGGGCTTCAGCCTCTCCTTTAGTCAGCCTTGACCTTCAAAGGGCATCATTCACGGTGACGGCTCCCTGCTAAACACCTGCTTTCTCCCTCTTTCACGCACACGCACACACTCTCGGAGCAAAAGTAAAACCTTTTACACCTGCCCAGGTGTCTATAGGGCTATTTATTTCTTATTATGTACTCTTCTCTTGTCCTACCTGGTGAAGTCGGGGCCCTTTGTGGAGCCACTTGGCAACCAAGATGCTCCTCCTTTAAGTTACTTAGTTGGGCGGCCCTTATTCTACTCCACCTTACTGTAGGGACTACACCCACACTTATCTATTGCACTAGCTATGAAGTAAACTCACTTAAAGTCCTCTTCCTCTAGTTCAAAAGGCTCCAGCAACTCCCTGTAATTTATTTTGTGTTGTTTAAAGGTCCAACAACGGCAAAATCAATTGCCCCAAACATCATGTGCAGCACGACTAAAGTCTTCTAAGGCCAAATAAACGTGTGCAATAGTTACTGCCTCATAGATTCTCCCCAGTCACAAGTCTCCCTCTGGGAAGCTGCTGTTTGCACGCTCTCCGTGGAAGCTTTTACCTCAATGCTTTGAAGTCTAAAATACAGATTGCCACGTCATCCACTACCTTGTCATAAATAACAAAGTAGACCCTGTAAGCTATTTTCGTTGGATGCCTTTTTGGTAGCTTTTTGCTAACTGTTTGTGTCACAGAATAATATTGTGCCATAGTGGCAGAAAGAAGACAATATTTGGTCCTACCGTTCTGATATTTTCTACATGAAGCAGTATTTGCGCTTTGATTAATTTTGTCTTTTTAAAATGAAATTTGATGTTAGATATATGCAATCCACTCATGTTGCATCTTAAAGTAGGAAAACCATGACCAGTTGGTGACATGTAAAATACACACTGGCTTTCTTTATTTGCATGATTGGATTAAAATATGAACAAGTTCGATCAAGACTTTCCAAAACCAGAAGTAGGAGCTTATGAGGAAAACATGAGGGCGGGGGGGAGAATGGCAAGGAAACATTGAGAAAACACTTGCTTCAGAAAGCTTGGATTCTGCCACTTCTGTTTCTTTATAAATATTGTTGAAGTTTTAATAATAGAATACAAGATTTATTCTTCTATTAGTTAGAGCGAAGCAGATGGAATGATTAGTTTATACTGAGGCAAAGTGAAGATATTACTAATGCAATTTAAAATCACATTTACGTAATTTAGATTTACATAACTCTGTGCTAATAATGCCATTTGCATAAAACTTGTAGATATAGATCTTTTATCTAATTTATTTAGAGTTTTGTTTAACCAATTCTAATGTAGTATTCATAATTTAGTCTAATGGTAATTGCCCGATCCTCTGCAAACAGTCGACATAGCCTTTCTTCCGATGGTGTGTTAGTGAACCTAAACCTGTGCATCATAATACTTGTTGGCAGGGTGATTGAGAAAGCCTTCGGGGGTGCTTACCACTGCTTAACTCCATAAAAAAGCGGCTTCGCAACAATACATAAAACTCTCTGAGCGTGTTTCATTGGCTGTCTCAGAGGGGATTTAACCGTTAAGACAAGACAAGTCTTTCCCTTCTCTCACTGAGCTCCGTCCAAGTGGAGCTGGACACCTGCCAAGGTTTATGCACAGAAAAATGAGTTTTGCGCGCGCACACACACACACACGCGCGCACAAGTACGCACAGGGATGCAGACTTGGGCAGTGAGAGACACGCCGTGCAGACACACTCAACAGTGTTGCTGCTTTGTGGTGCTGAAGAGATGATTTTATAGTGAAGTATGAAACCTTTTGGTCCTACTCCAGAATCTTTGTTTAATGGTTAACCCTGTAATCTATACCCAAAAGTCCTGGTTGTCATTTTGGAAAACCTATCCCACTATTTTTTCTGTCTCTTTTGTATCAGAAGTAGAGCAGATTGAGGCAAAATGCAGTGCTGAGGTAAAATCACATCTCCCTGCCTGAATTCTGAAAAAGGTGCGGTGTACTAAGGACTGAAGGATTTTAAGGAGCTGATGAACACCTCCTACTCAGGAGCATCAACTCACTCACTCTAATTCAAGGTCAAGGTTAAATGATCTGTGTTCTCTGGCTAGATAAGGACTCTTTCACATCCAAGCCCACTACTCTATGAGAAAGTTGCTGCAATACACTCTGCAGTAAGGCACATGAAACAAACACAGCTGAATGAAAGGGTTAAGAGAAATGTCAGGTAAAGCTAATAATAAAACAGGGGAGAAAGATGTGATTGTCTTTTTAACACCATAACTGAAATACAGGCAACACCTGGTATAGGTGGTTGAGAGACAGTGATCTATCAAGGACATATTTTTCATAAAATCCTTTCTACTTTGAGGAACCTTTAGTCGCCAACATGCATCACATGGTGGATGTATAGACTGCAAGAAACTTTAAGAGCTTTCTTGGTTGTTTTTTCTCACCTGTTTGTATTAACTCTAGTGTTTGTGAAGAAAACAAAGTTCCAGGAAGGCTCAGTGTCGTCTTGTAATGGACAAACCTCTTCACTCCCACAGTCTGACACAGGGATGGTTGCTCCAGCCTCGTAAATGAGGCTGTGTTAAAGCCCTGTCGTTGCATATGGATCTGTACGTCCGTTGTGCTGCTAATGTACTAAGCCCATTATGCCTAAGTGAGGAGTTGGTCTTAATAGTTTTGAACCACACAGCCATAAATGAAAGGGTATTACTGTGAAGTCTGATGTGAATATGTCTACTGTTAACAAAAGAGGAAATGTAGAGAGAATATAAATGTGTAGTATACAAGTTCTACCGACCAAGTACACATTTCACATACACTACTCACAAAAAGTTAGGGATATTTGACTTTCAGGTGAAATATATGGAAAATGTAAAAAGTGAATGCTACAGTGATATTATATCATGAAAGGGCATTTAAGTAGAAGCATGCAATGGTAATTTTATTCATCTTAAACAATTTATTGAAAGAAAATCACACAACAACAGTGGTAGGTATACCACAACAAAAAATTTTCAGTGTCTCAATAAATTGGGATGTGGCCAAAGGACGTCCACTCCTCTCCTTTCTGTGACTCTTCCAGTCTCTGTATCACTGTTACAACCTCCTGATGACACTCTGTGACCCTCTAAGCTCAGTGAACACCTCCGTCTGAGGACTTCCTGTTTGAAGCCTCACAATGGCGAGGTGCTGCTGATCAATAGTTAGGTGTCGTCTTGGTCGATTCATGGATCAAACCTGTTGTGAATGTTGCTGTTAAGCTTCTTGTTAGAGAACAGCAACTTGTGCAAAAAGTACTGAAACACTGAACAGTTGGACATGTGCATTCAAAGGTTTAGAGAAGGTCACATTAAGTTCACCTGGAAAGGTTAGAATGCATTTTAGGTTCATCCTGAAATTTCACCTTAAAGCCGAATATCCCTAACTTTTTGTGAGTAGTGTATGTACCACAACACACACATAATGGGCCCTCTGAAGATCGCATGTAGTTTTGTATTTACATGCACTGAACTGCTCTTATGAGCTCTTTCAGAATGCTGTTTTTATTAAATGCTACGTTCATTAAATGCTACCTGCACAGCACCAAACTATGAAACACAGGCAAACATCTAGCTGAAGCTGAAGAGCCACACATTTTTCCTTAGCACCAAAAGAGAGGTAAACGGATAGAGAATATTGGGCCTGAATCCATCATGTGCCCAGAAACACGACTTAGTGAATGAATGAATGCCAATGCTGCTATGTGTAAAAGTGGACAACATTGAAAATAGCCTTAATTAACAATTTGTGATTGCAGCTTTGTATCTGTCAGCTTAAATTAAAGTGAAAAGCATATGTAGGTGTGCATAAAGCAGAGCATGAATGTATTGGAACTGTAGGTATTTTGTGTGTATATGTGATATTGATCTTATTTACAAGGGTGAGGATGTTTGAATAGAAATTGACTGTATTAGGGGGAAATATATGTGTGTGTTCTTGTACTTGCTACATAGTGAGGACTAGAGCACACATTTTACCAGCAGAGTGAGGACATTTTGGCCGGTTCTCACAACTTCAAAGGGCCGTTTTAGGATTAAGACTTGGTTTTAAAGTTAAGGTTAGAATTAAGTTTAGGTTAAGGTTAGGGTAAGGGGCCGGGGGATGCATTATGTCATCACAAAGATAGAAGTGCGTGTGTGTGTGTGTGTGTGAAAGTGTTGGAGAGAGGCGGCAAGAAAAGTAAGAGAGAGCAGGAGCAGGTATTCCACGGTTGGAGGTGCCATTATGGAAATTAGAGGAATTAGAATGGATATTAGACTTGCACTTCCAAACTTTATGCATTGGGTTTCCAGACAGATAACAGGAGTATTAGAGCTTCAATTGAGGCTTTAAGTACAAAACAGAAGCAAACAACAAACAAACAAGCAAAATGTAGTTAGTTAGACATGACAAACGTAAAAGTAAACCTCTAAGTGTGTGTACACATACATTTGCACATAAGTGGAAGTATGCAACAATAAAACACAAAGTCAATCATTCCAGTAGATCAGATCGGGATGCTGAAAATGGTCTAAACGTTTGTCAGTCTGGAAGAGTTCCCATGTCTTCTTAAAATTAGGGGATGATAGCTCTTAGTAAACACCTATTTTTTTCCGTATTAACAAAGCAGAGGACCTCTCTAATGGAAGAATGATGGGGAGCCTGGGAACTCAGCCAAGAGAGTTGCATAAGCCAAGTTTTTCTTCATACAGTTTGATATTGCCGGCGTGAGGGTGAGTCTGAATACAGCAGTGATTGCAGATGGTTTGGCAGAGACGGCGACTATTTGTGAGACCTTATTGAATATTTCCAACCGAACGTAATGCAGCGAGGGGCTTGCCCAAAGCATGTGGATATAGGTAGCTGAAGGGTGACGACGTCCATCGCCGACAGAATCTACATCCTCGCACACTCCATAGTCCAACCTTAGTTAAGTGAAGATCCTTACGTTGTAATAAGCCGTGGCTAGCTGAGACCGAGGAGGCGGGAACCCACCGCCAGCCCATACATCATCTGCAATTTCAAAATGTAAATCATCCTCACATAGCGTCTTAATAGTGTGCAGTGAGGTAGGGTTTAGAGAGTGGATGAGCTATACAAAGCAGAGATTATGCCCTTTGTAGTGGGTAGTGGGGTCAAGAGGGAGTCAACATTAGTAGCTACTGGTAAATTAAACTAAAACAACAAAACTAGGAAAATGCACGCTCACACAGGGATTCCACCATAATTTCCCTCTTGCCTTTGTGCCAGCTGTCGCAGTATATTCATAACTAACTCAGTGACATGTATTGCTGCTCTGCACACAGACACACACACAGATCACACACTCAAGTCACAGGTTACCGGCCCACATTCACTTTAATTTTCAACGCGCAGCACAGTGAGATTAATGCAAAATCATTGTTCATTCCTATGCTTATCTCTTTTTTGCTGCTCAATACTTCACAGCTAAAGCGATAACACTACTTTTACACCTACCCTCCCCCGCACTCACAGTATATATGTGCATGTTTGTTTCTGTGTGCGTTTTGTTTGTGTATCTCTGTATGCGTGTGTGTGTTCTATATCTCTCGCCTGGTGTCGGCATTTCTCCATGGGGTGCTGTTGGGCTTGTTTGACTTGGTGAGTGATGTCTCTGCAATATTGTGAAACATATGACTGGTGTGAGAGAGAGTGTGTGTGTGTGTGTGTGTGTGTTTGTTTGTGTGTGTCGAGGGTCTGGTCAAGAGGCCTGAGGGGTAGTGATTAATTCAGCAGGCTATTGGTGATAACCGACTGCCTTGAGGGATGACTCTCTGGGTTTAATACACACGCACGTGCTCACACATAAACAGACCATTATTGCAGCCAGAGACAGAAACGTGTATGATATACACATATTTGCAACATTGAAAGAAATGGACACGAGCACACACCTTTTGGTAGGCAGTGCACTATCTGCGTGTGTATATGCCTCTGAGGGAGACATGGTAAACAACAGAGAGAAAAAGACAAACTGAGAAAAAGAGAGGGGAAGATGTGTCAAGTTGAGCCCTTGTCAGGTTTCCGCTGCCATAGCAGGTTTTTGGCAGCCAGAGACAGCAAGGCTTGAGTGTTCGTGTGTGTGTGTGTGTGTGTGTGTGTGTGCGCGTGCGTGCATGTTTGATTCTGTGTGAATGTGTAGCAGCAGGTGAGGTGAGATGTCATAACCAATACATTTCATTAGACATACAGTTTCACATTAGCAGCCACCTCAGCCGGAGAAGTTTGCATAATTTAGAGAAAGAGAGAATATAAAACAAGTCAGTCCTCCTAGCTCTTTCCCATAGTGTAATCCATCATAACATTCAGTTTTAGATCGTTTAAAACAATCCAGCTCAGTTAAACCCATTACCAATATAAATTTGTTGTCAGTTTTCCGTCAGTCAAGATGGTCTTAAGTTGGTAGCTTTACTTCTTCAAATCATCCTTTCAGAAATCACGTTCATGAACTAGATGAAAGAGGAAAGGATAATAATCACATTTTAAGATGCGCCAGGAAATGCTTGTGCGAAGCAGGAAATAAGACGACCACTTCACATTAGTTTGAAATGTCCAACTTAAAACACTTTCGTTATGTCTACTAGTAAACATGTGCACATGTTCCACTGTCCACTATTCAGGGAAAATATCTACTTTTAAAGTTGTTGTTACAAGACTGCAGAAGCCCATTTATATAATAGTCAGCATTTTACTGAAATAAGTGTTGCCTGTTGGATTGTATCTACTGAACGCTGAATTTATCTCAACCATTCAGAAAACGTCTTGAATGATGTAGTCTGACGCAGGCAAGGCAACATTCACCTGCAGTATTTCACAATGGAGTTTGGCATCCTCTCATAGGCGGTCCAGAGAGAGTCACATAGGGATAACAACCATCTGTTACATATAATGTAGGTTAAGGGCATTGTTTCTACTCTTCATTCATACTCTCTCTCCCAGAATTCTTTGTTTTTTTCAACTGAGTATAACCTGTTTTATATTCCCATGCATCAGAAGTTTTTTCTGTTTCCTGTAGGATGCTGCTCACAGTGGGTTGCAATAAATGAGACTGGCTAGTGAAGAGGACAGCTCAGAATAAACACTGTAGAGAAAACACAAAAGAGCTGCTGATTGTGCCGCAGTATTAGAAAATGTATGAATGGTCAATTACAGGAGTTTTGATTCAACTTTTAAACATCTGATGTTCACCCAGGCTTCAGTCTTACTGATTTTGATGTTTCACCTTTTTCAAAATCACATTGAAATTATTGTCTTTGATTTTGAGAAAGACTAAAAATAATAAGCCCAGCATGTAGGTTAATGACTGTTCAATTCCCTTATGAAATAAGTAGTGCTTGAACGTCTCGTAGACACACTGATGGGTCTGGGGATAGTGAGCCAACCGACGATGCAGCGCAGCAGCAGAAATACTGTCACAACATCATACATTCAGGGTGACAGGTTGGCTTCGACTTTTTATAGTTCAGAGGAGCTGAAATGTCAAAGTGCTAATTGCACAAAATGTGTCTTGCTCAAGGACACTTTGACAGGACTTACAGCTATTGATAGACATGTTGACCATAACTGTGCTTAATCTATGACCTTGCAGTTTCTCGGCTGCCATTCCAACCACTTAACCTGCCTGCCATAGCTGTCTACAATACATTGGAAATAAATAAATAGTTCACAGTGTTTACATGTGTTCCTTTTCTTGGATATTTTTATATTTGGCTTCACATCTGTGCCAGTTTTGGCTGTGAAGGCTGCTCTGAATGTTTTTCTTTGGATACTTATCATCACAGAAACAGCAGTTGTCCACATTAGTGCTGCATTTGGTTTGATTTGGAGGCAAATTAGGTTAAATTGTGCTGCTCTTAAATCACTCATTTGCTCACTTTGAGGCAGGGAGTCTTGCTTCACTATTTGCTGCGGACTCCTTCATCCATCTGTGGCGATTTCCAGACACATGCAGAGGGTTAGACATGTGCAGTAAGACGTATAACGTGTCATTGCCATATGTCTTTATCCATATGATATGCGCAGTAACTCATAATGTCGCTGTGCTCACATTGGTCCACGAGGTTTGACGGATTATTCATAATATTTACATTTTTTGAGTGTGCGTGTATGATTAAGCGTATCCAAGTGGTGCATAAATTTTTAATCGCTAAGTTGCTTTTGCTAAATCAACTTCTTCAGTAACATAAACACCCATTTAGTATCTGCCACCTCCTCTACCACATTCCTTTTCTCCCTCCATCTCTCTCACACACATTCCTAATTTCCCCCATACTTTCCTCTTTCTTCTTACGCCTCTGCGCTCATCCCCTCCTCTCCTCTCCTCTCCTCAGGTCCCCTCTCCTTTTTTCTCCTTTCCCGGTTGTCATGTTTAGGGACATTAATGGAGCGAAACATCTAGCCAGGGTTAAAAAATGGATGCTGTTTTCTATTCCGTCCTCTCATTCCTGTCTGGCAGTAATTATGGCTGTTTAATTGGGCCTATGGAGGCTCTGAGAGAAAATGTGTGTGTGAGAGAGAGAGAGGAGAGATAGAAAGTGTGTCTGTGCTTATGTATGTCGGAGAGGCTGTGCATGACTTGAACTGAATACAAAGCAAAGCCGCCTCACGAACACAGAGAGGGTTCATTTAAAATCAAGGAGTGTCTTATATCAACATATGCATACTGAGGATTAGATTCAATGAGCAGACAGTGAACAAGAAGTAGGACTGTACTGTGAGCTCTTACTAATTGTCTGGTAAGCTTGATGAATCCAAAGTATTCTATAGAAGATAGTAGACAAAATAATTTTACGTTTAACACATTTTTATGACAGAGATGAAACGTAAGAGATGAATCGGTTAATGTGCCTTTTGTGTCTTCACAAATTCATCTCTGGCCACTGGGAGGTCATTAATTGGCATTCTGTAACACTATGCTTCCCTTAGAGGAGTCGTTCCTGGCCTCTAGCTTTACTCAGAGGCTCTCCACTTGACAACTACTTAGAGATGGCTGGGTGGATGAATGGATGGATGCGTAGTTGGATGCAGGAAAATAGCACATGAGGGAAGGACCACACATCCTTTTGAAAAATTCATCAGTCATTCCCAAGTACAGTTAACCTCATAAAAACGCAAAGACGCATGGCGTATTTCTCCAGGCTTTCACATGCTACAGTTATTCTCCCTTGTTCATTCACTCACTGGCGTGCAGACATGTTCCCAGCTTCACTTCTAAGGGCACAGACTCACAAATAGACTGTATTAAAGTGCAAGTGGTCTCTTGGTCTGAAAAATGAAGTCAATGAGGAAGTGCCTTAAACCTCCATTCTTTACTGGCCAACAGGGGGCGACTCCACTGGTTTAATTGGTGATATTGATGTTAATTTTGTAAAGTATGGTTTGTAAAGTATGGTCCTTATGATGTCATAAGAGGATCTGTTGAGATTGTGACCTCCTCCAGCCCTTCAGCAGGCCGACTGTCCCCCTCTCACGGAAAATCTCCTGAATCCGCCATTGTTTTTTCCCTACTTACGCCAGTCCCTGGTGACACGAAGATGTCAAAGACAAAAGCGAAGCGCGCAGACTGTTCTGTTCTTCCAAAACGCACACAATATTTGTGTAACACACAATAAAAGAGACAGCAGTAGGCCAGCCGCATGTTCTGGGAGGTAAAATTATTGCTTTGTCAATGGAATCTGGTGGGTTAAAGAAAAAGGATTTTACAGGTCTATCTCTGTAGGGATCCTTTCCATAATGTTGTCAGAACTGTCTGTGACAAAAACAGACACTTTTAGTGGACTCGCTTTGATCATGTGCTGTTGCCCTGGAGGATTACATTGCAGTCGTCACAGCCCATTCGATGTCTGTTCTTGGCTTCTGGCGGAGGCGATCCACTGGACCAGTTCCAGATGTTTTTGTGCCTACCAGTCACTTTGAACAGAAAATGTGTAAAAATAAGGCTCAGGTTTTATCCTTAAAATATTGATGGTGCAACATGAAAAAAGATACATTAATTGATTTTTCCCCTCTTCTTTTTCTTCCTCTTCTTCTGTATTTTATTGGTTTTGCTTCTACTTTCGGGGACAATCAGCTCCAAAGTTTGGATTTATAGTTCCCACGATATTTTGGGGAATGCACACAAGAAGTATAATATTGCCATGATTCTGTGAGTTATGTGGTGCGTTACAACTTGAACTGCATTCTTTAACCTATATTTGCTTACATTTTGGCAAATTGCCACCATGTAGAAGTGTGCTGAAAAAGCATGACCTGTTTGCAGTGTACCCATGGATGTACAGACAACTATTAATGGATTAATTTGATACTGAAGAACACTTAAAAACATGATGATTCTCAGGGAAGTTCTGCAGTAAGAAGAACTCTTTTTTTTTATATCTTTGAACATCAATTCAAAATTGGTTGCCACGTTGTTCCTTCTGTGTTTTATAATATGGAGGGGGGGGGGGGATTTTAATAATAGAAAGGGGGAAACAAGAATAACCTAAATTATATTTTTGACATTTCAGCTTAGAACAAGACAAAAATAGTAGGAGAAATATTGTTGACGTAAGAGAGCAAGAAAGTAAACCATGTGAGGGTGGTTTGGTGAGGGAAGAGCTTTTATGGAGTTGGGGTTGATGCACACAAACACAACCCCACACACACACTCTCACATTTAAACTCTCCCAGACGCTAGTATATGTTGCCCATAGGCCTCCGTAAAGCCAAAGGGCTGGTACCAAAGCCAGCCGTCTGTGACACTAGTCTGGAGAGAAGGTCACTCTCTTCAGCCACACACCCCCCCCCACACACACGCACACACACACACACACACACACACCACATTGGTTTGTGAGAAGGTCTCTGGGCGCCTACGGGTTTTAATTCTCTCCTCCTGTCATGCCTGACTGGCACCACCGAGGCCAACAGACACACACACACAACAAACAGACACACACATACTCAGTAACACTAGCATCCAGACACACACACACACACACACACACACACACACACACCACTCAAACACCTTTACTTCAATCAGTCAGCAATAAATTGGGTGATAGTTATATAGTCCAATCCAGGAAAAGGCTTTACGGCAGATGTTTAAGTCCAACTGGCAGGCATCTACACACACACACACACACACACACACGCACACATACACTGAATTTGACATTGACCCGCAATACTCCCTCATACAGATCTGAACACACACACATGCCCGCTTCACTAACTCCCCAGTCAGTGTTGCATTGAGTCTTCAACCTTCAGGCAATTGAGTACCATCAGCTCTTAGTGTCTTCATTCTGTCTTTATTGTTGCCCCAGACATTGTAGTTAAGCTTTAGAGGGCTAAGTAGATTGAGTGATAAACTTTAACTTCTGTCTCTGTTAGAAACCATCAGAGTCTGATATGAGCCTTTATGAGATAATAGGAAGGAGGAAGGAGAAAGAGAGCAGAAAAGATTAAAATCAAAAAGGTGAGAATGTGAGATGGAGGCATAGCCGTCTTGGTCTGTGTATTTCTATAGCCAACCCTCTAAAAAATGTCGGAACCATTCTGAAGGATTTGTCTTTATTTATTACAACTTTGCCTTATAACATCTATCAAAGGACACCTTTGATTTTAGAATTATTAATTTTTTTATTTATTGATTAAAGTTGAATAATATTTAAAATAATTGTTAGTTGTAACCTTAATTCCACATTAGGCTTTCTGACCAGAGGGTTTCTTTGAAATTTGTCTGATCCTTTTAGCAGTTTGACATTGTCAGCAATTAATTTGGTGCTTACAGACCGAAACCATGAAAATGAGACCCAGTTTGTAAAAAAAAAAAACGGTGTTGATAGTATTATTTTCTTGTGCTGGGCATCCTAGCCCCTCCTGCTGAGACATTTAGGCTGGCGCAGAATCAACATGATGTACAGAATGATGAAGAGACTTTGTTGAAAATAGCATTACATGCTCTTAAAATGATCTCTGATTTCATACAGAATTAGTATTAATACATGACCTCAGAGAGAAGGTAAGTCAATCCACAATTTATTTTTTTTAGGTTGAACTTGGGCAGAACTTTGAACACTGAAGTGCAGTACACGAAATACTGTTTTGACAGTGTCAAAGCGGTGTAAAAATATCATTTAGATGTTCAGAGTCTCTAAATATTAGCAGTAACCAACAATCTCATATGGTTTTTTTATGGAATTTGTGCACATATCCACTTTTAGTCCACCTTTGCGCTGTTGCTGTAAATATAGTTATACCATGGAGAAACAACAAGAAACATTCATATTTTTCTTTTAATCTCTTTACAATCATCCAACAAACCTTTTCTATTTTGGGCAATCTTTTCACTTTCATGTTTGTGTCACTGGCTTCGTTCTTCTAAGTGCCCCGTCTCACACTCTGCTGTAATTCACTCACTTCCTTTCCCTTTTAATCCATTTTCTACCTATCCCCCCCCCCCCCCCTTTAGTCTGTCTTCCCCTTCCCTCTCTCTGTCTGTCTGTGTCCATATAACAGATGATGTTGGCTGCTTGTCCTCCTCTCAGAGCTGAGCCTGTATTTATCTGAGGCTGTTAAGCCGTGAACGCCAACATCACCCAGAGCAGATGAGCCTTGAAATTCATTTTGGAAGAACACGAAATAAAAAGTTTTTTTCTCCCTCTTTATTTTCTCCTCGCCCGTCGTCATCTATACCTCACACACACCCCATACATCTCTCTCTCTCTCTCTCTCTCTCTCTCTCTCTCTCTCTCTCTCTCTCTCTCTCTTCACTCGTCTTCCATTTCTTGTTTTGGCAAATGAGACTGCCCGCTCCCAGAGAGAAGTTTTCTTCCATTTAGTGCATTTATGCATGTGAATGATAGTGACAGCTTTTTGTGTTCCCTCCTTTTGTTGTAGCTATTTGAAATGGAGAAAGAGAAAGAAATATGGAAGGCGTGAGGGAAGGGATGAGATGAGTTGAAGGGCACCTCTACCGTGAGCAGGTTTGGGTGTAGGGTTAGGGTTGGATATATGGTTAGCTTTAGGGATTAGTTTGCCCCAAGATCCCAGCAGAGTGCCACTTGGGTAACCAGAGAGCTGCTTGGGTGTACGAGGATGACATTTAGGGATACTACATGGGAAGCTGGGTGTGCCAGAGAGACACGAGCCTACCAGAGCGGCATTTACATGCACCAGCTTAAGACTTTGGTGCACCCATGCATCACATAGGAAACCCGAGGGACACTTAGGTGTACCAGAAAGGCACTTACCTGACAGGCAGTTATGTCCCCTTAGCCAGATGGGGGGGAGGGGGGCAAGCAGTGCTTGGGTTCACTAGAAGGGAACTGAGATGCACCAGAGGGGCACTACTAGAATGTAGTCTTGGGGATAAAAGAGGGCCAGACTGGAGGTACACTCCAGCTTCCTAGAGGGGAATTTGAATGAGCTAAATGGGCATTTGAGTTCCATTTGAATGGCACTAGGTCTTGCACATGGGGGGAGACAGAAGCTGTGACTTTAGGGCAAAAGTGAAATGTGAATGTCGGTGGACAGACTTAAATAAAAGGTTCATAAGAAAAGGGGTATTTTTTGACTTGTTGCAAAACAGAAGCACCTCCCTCATCCACTGAAGGCTAGTGTATAGATTCAGTGGGTGCGTGTGTGTCTGAGGTCTCGTATTTCTTACTTGGTGGGGCCCAAAAGCTGGGAGCAAACTAACCGTGTTTTGTGGGGACATTTAGCTTGGCCCTCTAGGATAACTTTTATTTTTTTATTAGTAGAAAAAACATGTCAAAACATTTGTTTGGTGATAGTCAGGGTCAGGGATACGTTAGTATTCTTTAGTTACAGTATACATTGTGTCATGGGAAGTCCCCACTAAGATAGAGAGACATGGTGAGTGTGTTCTGCAATGGTGACTTGCATCCAATCCACACTTTCTATTTATGAAACTATACGTATTAGAGGTGAGAGTTGGCGTACACTAGTGTGCTTGTTTTTGAGTCATCCTGTCAGAAAGAGGGCTAGAAATATGGATGCACACACACACACACACACACACAGATTACACAAACACACACACCCTCCTCCTCTCTTTCACTCTGCGTCTGCAATCATCCACAAACATTTAGACAGATATTCAGACACACACACGCACACACTCCTACTGTACAGTTATGTGCACGTAAGTGTATGTGGTAGAGAGTAAGAAAGGAGAGAGTGAGCGATAGAGAAATGGACAGAGTGAAGATCTCATCAATAATGCATGAAGAATTTTGGCTTGCTGTGTACTGTAAGTGAGAGGCGAGACACTGAGTGAGTGAGTGTTTTAACATATCTGTTATACAGTGCACATTTTAAAAGCTTTTATCTACCCGTAAAGATAAATGAGTCAAATAAGATGAAATTGCTGTAATGCGATAAATTGAACCACTTTGAAACTCAACCGTTAAGTCCGTCATTAAAGGAGCTCACCAGTTCTTTTTGGAAGAATTGCAGCCACTTATCAGCCCTAGGATGAAAACAGAGACAAGAACTCATAACTCATCCAGATAAACTGATCTGATGTTCCATGCAAAACCATTCAATAACAAGAGGAAACAATAGGTAATAAAACATTTTGGATTAAATGCTAAGTAGCCCTGGATGATACATAACAGAGTTGGGTAGTTTTTAGAGAGAGATTGGTAAACATGGAAATATTTACTGTCCAACTTTTGTCTCCACAAACACTCGCAGTTTCTACTTTTTAACTGTCTTTACATAATGCTAATCACACAAATCATAATGACCACAGGCTTTCATGAATTGCATACAGATGTCTGTCAACACGGGCACATGTCCACTTTTTCTCGTGTTTCATGTTAACACAGAGTGAAATGTAACATGAGTGTCTAACCATACTGACACTGATCTATACATCCACAATTTGATCCTCCTCATCCAACCCCGGTCTGTGCTCGGACCTCTGGTCACAGAATTACCAGAAATGAGTTGGACACACATGATTGCGCTCGAGCTTTGAAGTCTGTCTGCACCGCATTCTGCTCCCAGGCTGTATAAATTTATCAACACCTAAAAACGTGACCTTCTTAAAATGTCACATCCAAAGACATAATGGATTTATATATCTTTGGAGCATGAGCGTGCAAGCTCTAATATGACTGTTGTACATCAGAGAGAACCGATATTATAACAGTTTAAAGCCTGTGACCTATTCGGCTTAAGCCACAGTTCGAGAGAACGTGGTCAGATTTCAGCCTTGATATCAGGGAGTGTCTGTATGGGTTCCTTGTGGTTTACTGTGTCTGTGTTTGCATTCGTGTACATGCGGGGGTTGTTTTTTATTTAACTGCATGTCTTTATACAGTATGTATATGCACACACACACACACACACAGGCACTGGAGAACTGGAGATATTGTAGTGTTAAGATTAAAAACAAGTTAGAAGTAGAAGTGGAAGAGAGCAGACAATTGTTTTACCTTAGTGTGATCGAGTGTGTGCGCGCATGCATATTTGCAAGCCCACTGCTCGGTTAGAAGTGAAGCCGTTCATTTCACAGAGTTCACATGTTTTGACCTCTACACTGCTAATCACCTACAGAGAAGGAGAGCTAGAAAACGAGATGGAGAGAGTAGGAGGAAGAGGAGGGAGGAGCAAGATTTTAGAGAGAGATAGAGGGCGGAGGGAAGAGGGGATGAAGCAGACCGAACTGATCGACAAGGCATGGAAAGAGCCACTGCGCAGAGAGGCAGAGCAATTAAAGTCAAAGAGGAGAAAAGGAGAAGCAATGAGGGAGCTGGAATGGATTGCAGCGAGGGAGGGAAATTGAGAGAGAGACGTAGAGGAATAAACCTTAGCTGTCAAGATCTCATCAGAGGAAAGTATAGCCTCAGGGCATCACCACCTCCTACTAGTAACACTGGATTAATCATTATTATACACACACACACACACACACACACACACACACACACACACACACACACACACACACACACACACACACACACACACACACGAGTCATGGGAAGTGGAGGGGTTTAGCTAACGACACATTAAACGGGATCTGTAGGCTTATTGGATGGATATAGCTGATTTGTCTGTGTGTGTGTGTGCCGTATTAATTGACTGATAGACATAGCTGGCCTTGTTTCTTGAAGGCTGGAGACCCAACACTCCTTTTTGTCAGCGCACTTGACTGGAGCAGGGTGTAAAATTTTAATCCTTATCCCTAGTACCAACCAAAAGTTTTGAAAACTGTCGAATTTGTCTGCTCATATTCATAATCGTAATCTTTGATCACATAGTTCCTGATTTGAATCTAAATTTTTGCCAATTACAGGCTCATTTCTTTTGGCATAGTTCCTCTTTTTACACATGTAGTGGCTTTTGTTTTGGCTTCTTTGTTTACACTTTGGAACTCTAGTATTAATAAAATGTAAATGACACCCACCCTACACTTGGCAGTCATGGTTTTGAGTGTCTCTGATGTGTGAATGTGAGAGACACTCTCAGTTCTGTTCTTCTATCTCGTGGAATTGTACGAAAACCCTTTTGGTTCAAGTATTTCTTTCATTTTTTTTTTCCTGTCGCTGAAGGTGGCAGAGTGCCTGCAGAGAGGGCAAACTGGCCCCCAAACACACCACTGCATACAAAATGTGTTTGTACCTGCTGTGGCGTTGTATTGTTTGTTTCCTGACACTCCACGCCACTCGGCGCAGATAAAGATGTATCCGTCACAGTACACACACAGAGGGGTAAAGAGAGGCGTTCGGCCAGAAAAGGAAATGGAGACGCTGTCCCACAAGACATCAATGAAATTGTGATATTTCAGAGCAGACAATCACTCGCGGAGGACCAATGTGTGGAGGCCAGTTTTTCGTCTTCCTTATAGTGATGTCCTTAGGTGTCCTCTTTAATTTCTGCAGTAAGCAGCTTCATCCATCCTGATGTCCTCCTCCCATCTCTCCCATTTCTCGCTCACTTCTGTGCCTTCTTTGCACTAATCTGTCCTCTATTTCTTTAACTCCTCTTTTCATCTTTGCTCTCTTACCGCCATCTCTATCTCTTTGACTGTGTGTGTGCATTACTTAATGCCTCTTCTGTTGAAACATCCCACAGTCTGTTGTACTACAAGCTGAGAGAGAGCCTCTATATATTGGGAAAGGGGAGGCAGCTGCACTCCTCTCCAGCAGAAGTCATGCCGTCACAAAAGACTTTGAAGTTATAAATAATGTCTCCTGTCTTTGATTCTCTTCACAACTGCTTGCCTTTAATTGGCTTGGCTACACCCCATAGAGTGTATGTGTGTGAGAGAGCATACATGTGTGTATATGTTAAGAAAAGTTATTTTTGCGCCATTTTTCACACCCTAAGAATAAAAGCGAGGGGTTTAAGCAGGCCTGTCTAAGTGCATTTGGCCCTCTGAGGACGTCAAGGTGTGGGTGCATGAGCTTCCTGTGTGTGTGTGTGTGTGTGTATGTGTGTGTGAGATAGGACGGTAAATCCATGGGTGTTTTGAAAGGAGGCATCTGTCAACTGTCATTCTGTGATTTCTGCCTGAAAGTTAGGTGACTTTTTTGACTAATGTACTCTATCTTAATGGAAAGTCCTCCTGTCCATCAATGCCTGTCTGTCCACCTTCCTAAAATAAACAGTATATTCCCCAGTATATGTCTTCTAGTATATTTCTGTAAAACACAATCTGCTCTGTGTATCTTCAGTTGTCAGTTTTTCAATAAATGAATCTGTGTTTTTGGCTCTCCTGACTCTGTTGTGCTGTGTTTTCTCTCTTGTAGCTAATCTCATTTTGCTATGCTGTCTGTCAAATATGTAAATTATTTTTGATCCATATCTACCTGGATTACCTTCATGATTTGATGTCCCAGCTGTATTCGGTTCATTTTTGCTTTTGCTCTGCTTGGTGGGTCCTCACAGGAAACATGATGGGTTTGTGACTTTACAAAAAAGTCCTACATTGGCATTACATCACAGACAATAGATGGGATCCAAGAAGATTGTAGCTATTGTCCCTATGGTAATTACAGATTTTGAATGCGAGTCAGAACTGTATGTATTGACCTGATTGATCATAGCTGTGTGTGCAGCCACTGGGAAAGCACCTGATCAGTAGTTGTACTCAGTACCCTTCAGGAAAGTCAGATTAGGATGCTAGAACAGAGTGATCTCTCAACTTTCTTAGTTGGTTTGGTTTAGAGAACAAGCTCACCGTCTCATGTCAATTTCCTCCTGTAGTATTAGATGTACATTTTAGCACAGTTTGAACTTTTTGGTCTCCGGTTTGGATTTTACCATTGGATTTTTTATTTTTTTTGCCTTTCATTGGCAGCGAGTGTCCTGGCATTTGCACCTAGAGCCATATTTTGAGTTTGATAATACGCCAAATTCATTTCCAAATTGAGAACAGGGAGCCCCTACTATTATTCTGCTTCACTGCCTCTCGGTCTGCGCATATCCACACTGTGCTCGTCTTTTCTTTTGAACTTTTCCCAGGCAACTTATCATTATTTGACTTGGCACTAAATGGCAAATTTGATGTCTTTATGAAATTAGTTTTCCTTATAGTTTTATTTGACATAAAGTTTCTTCATGGAAGACTTTTCACCAGCGCCCATACACTGATTCATGCTTTCAAATCTGCAGTTAGCGTTTTACTGTTGGATACTAAGAACTTCATCTAGCAGATTTGATGCACAGTTTTGATTTGCACATAGGAACACAGAAATTCCAAAATTGCCCAAATTACGCTCATTACGCAAGATGACGGAAAGGGTAGTTGGAAATGGATGTTTCAATTAAATGATGCTGTTTCATATGGAGTCAGAGTGGTAATGCATGCACACAGAAAGCAATGTATTTCAGAGTTCTTATGAGTGACTCTCTCCAAATTATAATGTTTGAATGCACACACAAATATTTATTTTTGTATGCAAGTTTAAAAAATATCACATGTAAAGATATAATGTTCACCAACATATTTCTGATGCACACGCAGATATTTCTTATTTTAGATAAAGCAGAACAAAGTTAACAGCAGGTCTATTTGCAGTTTTTATGAAAGACATACTTGGATGTTATATTTATATACAAACTGTTGAAGCTGAATTTATAGTGTACAAGCTGCTTGTTATACGTGAACTTTTTGTATTGCATTTGTGCGTGGGTTTGATGAGACTCCCCTGACAGGACTCAATTCACAAACACAACAGGGAGTTCTCTGTAGCCGGTCAGAAGGCTCCTTCTATTTCATGGCAGAGGTGAGGGTACACTAGAGGGTCTTGTTCAATGCGATCACGTAACATTACATCTATAGACATATACACTGTGTGCCCTCAGCTATGCTCTGTATGTCTGTGGCATCACAACCACTCCATGTGGAGACTGACCTGCACGTAGATGTAACACCATGGACATAAACAGTAGCCCAGATGATGCATTTGGGTTTGTGATATGCGCTACCATCTTTCAGAGATGTTCCGACCCATTAGAATAATGGAAATTTGACTTTTGTGCTGCTTTTGGATGTTCTAGTGAAGGAAATATCCAAAAAGCGACAGGGAATAACATTTCACAGCTGAGAAGTTGCTTTATTGTGTTTATATATCCATGGACGCAATGGTACGCAATCACATTGAATGATACCTCTAATCTACCCTTATCTCTGCCCTGAAATGGAAGGATCCTTGTGACTGACTACAGATAATTCCCTGTTGGAAAAATTCTCCCCACGTCAGGCGAGCAGCTTGTACAGTAAATGCAACTTCAGCTGTTCGTATGTACATGTAACAACATCCAAATATGTTTTGATGAAAACTATTTTTATAAATGCATCTATACGTGGATTTCTACTACATTTATTAAATACGCAATGATGCATATTTGTGTGTGCATTGAAAAAAATGTATGTGGAAAGAGTCACTTATGTGTAAATCCCATAATGCATTTGTGAATCCTTCGTTGTTGTTCATTAGTATTGAGACTGATTTGATCCTACAGTTGCTGGACCGGTGCCTACTTCCTCTTCGTTTTTGTTTTATATCTGGCAGTGCTGATGCAGCACAGTTGATCCTTGCCAGTGGCTCATCTTGCCGTCTTAGTTTTTAGCTGCTCATAGCCACAACATCCTGTCTGTCCTTCGATCTCCGTGATAAGTGTTTGTTAACTCATCAAACTGGATAGCTGACAGAAATGTACCTTTCAGGGCCTGTTTTGTACTCCTGCACATTGTGCATATTTTGGAACAACAAACTCTGAAGTATGTGTGAAAAGTATTTTAACACTATGGGATTACTGAAAATCCCTCATCGGTTAGTGTATCCCACAGAAGAATCAGTGTGCAAAGCAGTTACAGGTAACAGATTTATGGATCTGTTGCACATCTGCTTAAGTCTGTCATGCATGTCTGCATAAAATGCGTATATATTCTCCAGGGAACGGACATCTGTGTGTGTGTGTGTGTGTGTGTGTGTGTGTGTGTGTGCTGGATTCTCGCTGGATTCTATCTCTGAATGGATACTATAGATCTGAGCTGGAGTCTATATGTGTGCAAAGACCAGTGAGCAGGTGTGCAGGAGATCCAATACACTGTGTGTGTGTGTGTGTGTGTGTGTCTGTGTGTGTGTGCAGAGGCCACTCAATTAGCTTAGGCCTACATCAGACATGGAACTGGAGGTCTGCCCTGAGAGCACCTATCAGGTAACACACACACACACACACACACACACACACACACACAGCCACACATGCATGTTGCACCAGTAGCTACCAAGTGCTGGGGCCTGTCTAATTGAACATAGCTTATTGATTGGCTGGTTATCTGAGATGGGAAGTGCTTGGAAATCTATAGCCAGTGGCCACAGGGAGATGGTGATGTGTGTGTGTGTGTGTGTGTAGCAGGGACACAGATTTGTTGGATTTTGAACATTGACACTGAGAGAGATGTGAGCTGAGTGTCTGTGTATCTCTGCTCCTCCAGACTGTGTTGAACTCTTGTTTATTTGTGAGTTAGAAAGACACAGGAAGCATCTAGAGTTTGAACAGGTGTCTATGTGTGTGCAAGGATGTATTTTAAAAAATAATTAAAATTCTACCACGTTGTACAGTACTCACCACAGTGTCTGTTCACAGACATTCACATTCTCAGTGACTCATTCAGCCTCCACAATAGGAGTGTTTTGTTTTTTTTTACCCAATTTGTGCATGGACTTTAAAACTACTTTACGGTAATGAGGTGGCAACAGCTTAAATCCAAGAACCACCTGGTGACAATATGGGTGAGGAAATCAGTCAGCATGTCTTCTATCTTAACAAATGCTTAAAGACATAATCCTGCTACTCCTGTTCAGTTTAATTTCTGCAGTGGTCAGCAATCAAATGATTGAGTGTGTACAGGACAGCCGTCTGGTGTGAATGGAACGGTATTAATAGGATGAAAAACTTTCTCTTGTCAAATGCGTCTTAAAAAATACACTGTTTCTGTCAAAATTACACTCCTTTTGCTGACCCCCTCCCAAAGAGTAAAAGTAGAATAAAAAACGGAGCAAGATGGTAGAAGTTAGTAGTAACTTGCTTGAGGACTCTTGAGCAGGCCACCCCACTAATTGCCCTCATTGCAGCACGACAACACCATTATATACTATTTCTTTTAGATAATGGACGCAACCCTTTTTTATCCCCTCGGGAAGTAAGATTTAGCCTGTTGTCCTGGGACTGATTCTCAGTGGGATGCATGTCTACTCTTGTGGGAACTCACTAGAAGTAGGTCTTTGTTCCATTTTGAAATTTCTGCCTCTGAGAGTTTTGCCACATTTGCTTGGAGCAGATCTCCATTTTTTTTTTTCTCAGTCTCTCAAAAAATGGCTTGTTAGCATTGGTGGTGTTCTGTAGTGAAAGCAGAGGGTACAGATTTTTCTCCCCATCCTTCCCCCTCTCCCCACCCCCCCATGTCTCTCTGCATTGTATGAATTTATCCATGTTGCTTTATTTTTTTGTCTAAAGACATGATGAAAAAGCAGCTGGAGGGAACTTCCTTCTTCCTGTTTGGTGACACAGTGAAAACATTCACAGCAGGACACACACACACACACACACACACACACACACACACAAAACTACCTACCCCCAGAAGCTCAGAGAGACAGATAAAAGCGTATCTTTGTCTAAGTATCCGGAAGAGTGTGTGTGTGTGTGTGTGCATGTGTGAGTGGGTGGGTGAGCACTGCTGATGGGAACAAGGGATGGGAACGAATGAATAGAGGGGGTGATGAGAGGCATCTCTCTGCAGATTAGGACAGATTGTTTTCCCAATAAAAAAAGAACACTCTCTTCTCTCTCTCAGTTGTTCTCCATGGGAGACGGAAACGGACTTTGACGGTCAGCTGTGGGAGAGGGATTGCTGTATTTGTGTGTGTGTGTGTGTGTGTGTGTGTGTGAGAAACATCTTGCTTTTGCATATTCAGAAGCAAAAAGTTGCTCAAAGTCTCATCACTTTTAGTTTTTCTCTTCCACATTTAAAATCCTCTGTTCAAATGAACTAATTAAATATATTGTCTAAGTGAGAGTCAAAATGCCAGAGCATCACTTGCAAGCTCACACAACCACACACATTCATGCACACACACCATTATCATAATAATCCATACCGTAGGTTTCTATTATTACCCAGATGATCCATCTTCTACACTGACCCTGGTTATCTCAGTCGCAGAGTTCTGGGACCCTGCTTCAGTATGCAGGAGGTCGTGCATATGTCTGTGTGAGTCCCCAGGGTCCCCAGGTTTAGTATGCAGGATGTGGTCCTCAGCTTTAATCCATGATGAGGCCTCTGCAGATTTTGATTATTCTCTCAGTTACACACAACCACATGCACACACACACACACATGCGAACACACATATACACGTACCATCTGCATACTGAAATGCACATGTGATGCTCTTTGTGGCCTTGATTACTTTTTCCTCTCTGTTCCTTGCCAGTGTGCTGGGGGTCGCGATACATGATCTCTGCCTCCAAACAGAGCTTTAATCAATACAGTGATCAGTGTGTGCGTGCGTGTGTGTAAGAAAATGATACATAACACAAAGAACAAATCTGTTTCTTGAACCGCAGTCCGTTCACGCACATGTGCTTGTACAAAGATGGACACTCTGTCAGAGCAGTTAAACTGACAGATTACAGGCTCTTATTTTGTAAATCGACTTGTAGAGTGCAAAGAGGCGGTGGTGGTGGGGCTGCAGGCGTGTGGGATTAGGCAGAATCCGTTATCTGCATTATCAATGGGTCACATCGACTCTTCTCACCAAAGCAGCACTCTCCCCATGACGTACTGACAGGTTGGTAATGGAGAACAGGATCCAGAGGAGCTTCTCCTGAGAGGAAACTAATATCCTCATATGGGATGCGGAGAGTCACAAGTGCACATATACAGCAGCCCAAATACACTGGCAAGGGCATATCTGTTTTTAAGATAACTCCACATTTTGTGGTGGTCAGCACATTGATTAATCAAGAAAGATGTGAGAGCTTGCAGGGACAAATTCACAAGTGCAGAACACATTTTAAGAGCAAGCAAGAAGAGAATGGAGAGTGAGAGATGTTTTGAGCACACAGGAGGAACTGTATCTTCATAGTTATGCTCTCAGTTTCGTCAGTTTGAACATGCAAACTCAAACTGAGAGTAAAACAGAGTAAACGACAGCACCTCAGGGGTGTGTGTTCATGATGCATACGCATTTCTGAACCATGTTGTGGTTAGTGACAAACTAAAAGTGTCACAATATATGTTTGGTGATGGTTAAGGTTAAGATAAGGGTCAGGGATAGGTTAGTGTTTTTTAGTTACAGTATACGTTGTGTAAAGGGGAAGTCTCCACAAAGATAGCGAAGCATACTTGTATGTGTGTGTATTGACAGCGCAGTGAATAAATTAGCATAGCAGTGGAATAATAATCATCCGCCCATCCCCCCCAAGAAGAGCACGTAGCTTGAAACTACGCTAAGAAGAAAAAAACACGTCTCTTCTGCTCCACAATCATCTTCTTGTGCTCTCATATCAATCACTCCCTTCAATCCAGCGCCAGTCCTCCACTAGTGGTGAATCCCGGTATCGCGGTATATTAAATACCCTAAGTAACACCAGTGACTTTCTGACCAATGAGAATTTGCTCCGATAAGAGCATATGGACTAACCTTTAACCAACTGACCAGAAGACGTCAGCCCGAGCCAAAACGCAGCATTGTGTGCCTTGTGGTTGCAATGCATTGTGGTCTGGTAATCTCCTCTTTAATTAATTTCTCTGCGTATTGTGAAGCATGTTAAGAGCATTTTTTGCTCTGTCACTACGTTAAATGGGAATCTCATTTCAGTTTAGGCTTAGAGGTTTATATGCAGTGAAATAAATCTAATCCATGGAAGGTTGGAAGAATCACGTTATGTTGGTTTGTGCGTATCTGGGCATTGCTACCAATGTGAAGTGGAAGCACTATTGATGTTTGTATCCTAACATTCTGCCAATTGTATTATAACTTTCCAACTGGGCAACCTTTCTTCTTTGTGTTCTCACAGCTCTGTCTCTTGGCAAAGGCAAGTGTATGAGAAGCATTTGATCCTCAGTAAACAACTCCTGTTTCAGTGCTATTGAGCAAAGCACTGAAATGCCCAGCGGAGCTGGCTTCATAGCAAGCAAAGGAAGACTTCAGTTTCCCAAACATCACCTATTTTCTTGCTAAAGCTGTCAGATTAAATAAAGTTGAATTACTTTTTCGGTTGCCCTTCCTAGTTCCAGCTTTTGAGGATGTTGTACTCTCACTTTCTCACATTCATATTTTATTACTTTATCAAATATGGATGTGGTTTCAAGACATCACTACATCCCGCAAACAGACCCGCTACCATTTTAGTGTTAAATCAGTGTCATCCTTTCAGCATGTGTTCCCACCTCCTGTGCTCAGTGTAGAATTATGATTTTTGAATTTTAAGTTATAGAAAAGTATAATGCACTCTTTAGGAAATCTACAGACATTTGATCCCTTGTATCAAGACATGTGGTCCAAAGTTATTTTACTACTTAACAAATGTACCAGATTTAGTCTAGAAAGATTACATGCAGCTACATCTGTCCTCAGGCAACTTTCTAGCCATCTTCCTTTCATACTGATCTCCCATATAAACTCTCTATATAGATTTTAACTTTATTTTCTCCCTTTATTAAATTACACTAGATCAAATAAAACATAGTGACAGTAGATTGTCTGCTGATGTAATGCCAGCTCAATGTGAATGGCAGTTGCCATTTATTTCTGTCTCGCCATCGTACCATCTGTTTATAAATAAAATATTTCATTGCTTTATGTTGTTTGCTTTAATTAAACACTTCTATTAAATGCCCACAGACAACACAGTGAACTGTTTCTCACCCTGGTGCTTTGGATAATTTGTATAATATATCCCTAGATGCCTGAAAAAGGAATCATTTATTTCATTTTTTATTAGTTTTCTTCATAAAATATTCAATTAGAAATGCTTGAATGCTTGTAGACACACCACTCCAGAATGTTTGCCAGCTTTCCAGTGCCAGTCTTCTGTTATTCCTCCCTGTACATCCCTCACTATGAAACTTGTTCATGTAATCTATGTTTTGCTTTATCCAATATGCAATTAAATGTGTTGATATGGGGACAGACACACTATTGCCAACTGTTTGCCATCTCTGCAGTTCCAATATATCAGTGTCGATCTTTTCCACCCTTCATTTTATTTTATCAAATATATAATTAGGGAGGTTTGTTGCAGGCTTAAAGGCCTAGCACTGGCAAGTGTGTAACAATTCTGTGCTAGGCTAGTGGTGCCAGCCATTTGTCTATGATCTCTCTGTGGACTCATGAAAGAATTTGTTATGCTTTCTCACTTCATATGATTTTTCCCAAGAGAATATTTGCATCACATGCCAATATATTGTCACTAATCTTTTTCCTCCTTCGCCTTCATAATCTTCAAGCTTTTCTCAGAAAGAGCATTTTATTTCCCACTCCTGTTATTTGAATTGTTTAATCAAATATTCACAATTTGTATGTGTGTCTAGTATTAAGCTTGATTCATACTTTTATGTGTGGGCATTAGCTGCTACACATCAGGGCTGAAAATTGTTGATAGTAAAGACGGGAAGTAAGTTGAAGAGTAATTGCGGACCAGCTCTACCTTGTGGGGTTGACCAGTTTGACCATCCAGCTTACATGTGTTTTGTGGACCTGGAGAAGGCTTATGGCTGTGTCCTTCAGGGAATCCTGTGGGAGTTACTGTGGGAGTTTTGGGTACCAGGGCCATTGCTATGAGCTATCTGGTCCCGGGGTAGTCAAAGTGAGAGCTGTGTCCACATTCCCGGCACAAAGTCAAACATATTCTGAATTGATGTTGGAGTGTGCCGGGGGGGTTGCTGCTGTGTGTGAAGCAGCCATGATGAGAGTCAGCCTTTCCAGTTTGGAGGCCATGTTTATCTGCTGGAAAAGGGCGGAGGGTGAGTTGCCCCCTCCGGCTCGGGAGTGAGTTACTGCCCCAAGCAGAGAAGTTCACGAGTGAGGGTAAAATGGAGCGAGAGATCAACAGATGGATTGGTGCGGCATCAGCAGTAATGTGGCTGCTGTATTGGACCGTTGTGAAGAGGGAGCCGAGCGCGAAGGTGAATCTCTCGGTTAACCGGTCAATCTACTTTCCCACCCTCACATATGGTCATGAGCTCAGGGTAATGACCGAAAGACCGAGATTGCGAATACAAGTGACTAAAATGAGTTTCCTCTGCAGGGTGTTTGGGCTCAGCCTTAGACATAAGGTGAAAAGCTCAGACATCCAGAGGGACCATAGAATAGAGCTGCTGCTCCTTCATGTCGAAACGAGCCAGTTAAGATCATTTGGGCATCTGGTAAGGATGCCCATCCAACTGGGAGGAGACCCCAGGGCAGACCCAGAACTGGCTGGAGTCATAATATATTCCATCTGGCTTGGGAACAGCATGGGATCCCTCATGAAGAGCTGGAAAGTGTTCACTGCAGAAGGATGTCTGAAGTTAACTGCTTAGCTTGTTGCCACCGTGACCTGACTCTGTGGAAGAAGATGGATGGACGGTTGAATTGACGGACATCTAGCAAAACCATCGTCATTACAAACCACTGCTGAATAAACAAATGTAAGTACAGTGATTGCACAGCAGTAGTCTCATATTCAGAGATTAGGTGAAACAAAAATTCCCTAGATTATTGCAATGTGCTAACTGTGTTTATGTGATATTTGATTGGTCTCTTGTTTTATTTCTAAGGTATTTGACCTCATTCAATTAATGTAGCGGTTTTACTCAGCTCATAGTTTGAGTAGCACACACTGCATTGGCAAAGCAACATGTCAAACTGAAGCAATAATAGCAGTTCACAGTGTAGCATGGGGGTGGACATAGCACATGAAGGGACCTTAAATTCTAACCAATAAAAATGAGAATCTGTCAACTTGCAGGAGCCACAATTTGAAGCAAGAACAAATTACTCAACTCACTCATTGAGTTGGAAACTATAATTTGTACCACTTACTCTGGTCTTGCCTCCCTTTTTCTGTCCTCGCATATCGTTCTCCTCGTCTCATTCATCTAAGCTTTGCTTCAGCTTTGACTAACTGTTGCACCTTTTCCCATTCACAATCTCAACTTTATTAACTTTCGGCTCATCCTGAGGGATCCCACCACCATCCTCTCTCCTTTTTCCTCAAGGTGATGAATGCTCTCTCTGGTGAAGCTTGGGTGCTCTGCTGTGGAGACCTCTGCAGGGCTGCTCTGCGTGATGCAGCCCCAGATCTCAAGAAAGATCCCCCCCCTGTTGAGGATGGTTGTACATTTGAATTCATGGTGTGGCAAAGTCTTATCTGGTTCAACTAAGATGAGCTACATATATCTTTCTAGCAAAAGGCTTTTCAGCATATTCCTTTCTATGTTATCATTTCCTTTTAGTATTTTCTTTAATTTAATTAGTCTGGGAAAGATGGGAGACAGGAGAGATGGGAGACAGCAAGGGCCAGATTCAAACCCATGCCACTGCGGTAAGAGCCTTGTGGTACGCGCTCTACAAGGTGAGGTACCAGGGCGCCCATGCGAGCAGATTTTTATTTCCTGTGTGTGTCTGTGTATCATCGAAAGCCAAATGTCTCCTCTCCGCGGTGTTCCCCTGTATCAGCTCTATACTTCCTGTATCACACACTGAGGGCAGTGGGCCAAGGGGATATCCAGCTTTTGCCAGCTCAGTGACCAGTCAGTTATTGGTCATTCACCACAGGGCTGTCCCTGTACTTGTAGAACGCACACACACACACACCAACCTACGAGCTGTTTCCAAAGCCATAGGAAATGCAGACACACCAGAAGGACACCAACGCGCTCAGTGGAGTTGGATGCAGCTCATAAAGAGCAGATTTTCTTCCTTTAGAAGTAAACTATATATATATATATGCAGTATACGTGTGGGTGTGTTTGGGAAGCACTGTGGTTTTGTCATACTGCAGTGCGGTTGTTCTGTCATCACAGTGTGTGTCTGTGTTGGCGAGACTTTATCCACTATACTGCCACGGCGTGCAGTAATTGTCTTTCCAATAAGTTTCTATTTCAGCCTTTGCGTGTGTGCGTGCTTTGGTGTGTGCATGTGTGTGTGTGCATGTGTGTTCGGTGTGTTCCACTCATGTAAAACCTCTTCACAGCAATTTTAAATAAGAGAAAAATCCAATACGAATATGGTCTTCAATACCACTCTCTTGAGCTGTAGGAGAGGAAACAAACAAATAAAAATAAAAGCAAAACAAGAGCCAATGCATCCTAATGTCTGCCCTGAGTAGCCGACACACACACACACACACACACACACACACACACGCTCTTGCACACTCCTTCGTTCTCTCATTCCCTCTTGTCTGCCAGCCTGCCGGCAGAAGTGTTTGTCTGCAAAGGAAATGGAATTTGATGATGAAAGTACCCTTGAAGCAGAGACACACACACACACATACACAACACACCCGCAGCTCCTAAATTTCACTGACATGGCAATATGACAGAAAATGTGTTTTTTCCTCTGCGTGGCGGCAGGCATCAGTGGCTGTGCTCTCTGAGAGATGAGTGATGGAAGGATAGAACTGCTGGTGGAGGAGAGAGATACTGCTACAAGAGATATTGAAGAAGGAAGAGAAAGTCTAAGACATATCCATAGAAGGAGAACAAAGGGAGAAAAGTAGGAATTTATGGAGCGATCTAACGGCAAAAGACTAGGGAGGGAAATTGGGGAGGTCAAGGGGAAATGTTTAAAGAAGGGAGGAAGGCATTTTGAAAATGAGGAATACAAAGAGGGGGAGGAGAGGTGAAGGGGTGTGAGATGAAAGAGGTATTTAAAAGGAAAAGCTCAAGAAAGAAGGGAAAACTTTACAATGGCCTTAAACAAGTGTAAGAAATGAAAAGAAATGCTGTGTAAGTGCTTCATGCAGAATTCACCATCACATAATGTACATGGACTATATGGATACATGGTATAGTAAAAGAACACAGTCAACAAATAGTCCAAAACCATTAAGAGGGGATGTGAGATTGTAGCAATGTAACATTGATTCATAACCTGAAGCGCCAGATGGTTTGTTACCCAGAACCATCTGGGAAATCGTCCATACAAACTGTTTGTAAAGGGGCAGGCTCATTCAAAAAATACTTGGCAGCTGATTGGATGAACCATATGTCTGTCGCCGTCCAACACTAACTTCGGGCAGTCAGATCCATGAACCATATAAAGTTATTAAAACTTTTGCCAATGCCAGTTGAGAGAAGTGTTGTTCTTTGCACTTCTTTTAATAAGGAAATACTCTCCAGTTTAGATTTAACTGATGCTTCAGAAGCATCTGCACCTTTTTAATAACCGCCATTGTTGTTTTTTGAATAAACAATTGCTTCTCTCTGTCACCTTGAACCCCAACTGTAGCTTAAGCTGACTTGTCCATGACATTGTGGTTCAGCCACAAGAGAATAACTTGTAGCTTGGCAAAATGGATTCTTGTGTGATCGTGATCTTGTTAATCCAGCTGCCTCACGAGATTACTTGATCTATGTTTGACAACCAAATGGCCATTGACCAAAATTTGGCCTGAATATACATACACAAAGGACAGGCTTGGATTTTCTCAAGTCTGTCTAAATACAATACTCATATGACTCGATGTGGGAAAACCTACTTACTAATACTCTCCTTTTCGACTAATGTTTGGTCAACCATTAGGGGGCAGCACTAGTGTGCAAGCAAGAGCTGTGGGGCACGCTTACACCACATTTTTGTGCACTTAACTTCCTACACATAACACTGGAATAAGGCTTTCCTAAGATAGCAGCCCTCCAAGGTTACAATGAGACAGGTCCCCTTAGTGCCCAGATCACTAAGTGGTAATAACATGTTGTGCCAAAGGCAGACTTCTTTCCTTCAGCTGGGAGATTACACCTCGCATGTCAAGATCAGGCTTTGCGTGGGCGAGGGGATGTCCTAGAGATGTGTAAGACCTTAAGGCGGCACGGTTTATTTTGGTTTCAAGATATATCTCTAATCATCATTATTTTTAGCTGTTCCCCTAAATGGCTCTTAAAATGCACTTTTCTATTTTGATCAATAATGCACTGTTTGCCTGCTAAGGTCGAAGCATAAAAAAAAGGCTATTAAAAGATGTAAGTGTTACCACAGGGAGAGAAAAAGAATGGAAGCTAAACTCTTTGGGCAAGAAGGGGTGGAGTCAGAGAGAGGGGAAGAGAGGAGGAAGAAACACTAACCCAAAGAAAAAGATGGATAAGGAAATGGAGCAAAGCACACACACACACACGAGCATGCGGGGGACAGGAGGTGTTATTTTGTACTCGATCATAACACTGTGTTCTGGCCGCCGGCTTAGCCTAACTCTCCACAGACGCATCTGTTTATCTTCCGTCTCTGTCCCTTTATCCCTCCTTCCAATTCTTCACCACCATATGCATCTCTTTTATTTACCCTTTTCTGTCTCCCCTCGCATGAATCCATCTTTACTCACGGTTCCTCCTTCCACCCTGACAGCCTCTACAGCCTGATCCCTTTAGCGATCAATAATGGTATCCAAACATTTAAAAACACTTACTTTCATTGAATGTTCAAAATATGCGAATGTGATATTGAGCTGTGGCAAATCCTTGAACCAAACAGATCCTGTAAGTCATCCGAATCTCTTTGTCTACATCACCTAATTTGTAACCAATATAGATTTACCATAACAAGGGAAATCAATAAGGCATAATGGCATTTACCTGGATTGACCTCGTCAAACAAAATGAGTGCTGCATAGAGCTATAACCATCCAGTTATCAAAGTGAGTATGTGACGTTGCTGCTGGCCTTTTCATCAATAACAGTATCAGCAGGCATGTTACCGTTGGCTCTCCCAATTATAAGTGTCAGCTTCAATTAGCTGAGACAACACACTTATTGATCACAATCCGCCGGCTGTTTGCACTCAGACATCCTCCTCCTCAGAGGTCATTCGACAAGCATCACAACAGCTTCTATTAGATATTCCCGCACAGCTCGAGACAAATTTTGCTTGGCTAATGTCACACTCCCCATCAGAAACTGGATTAACAAGAAGAAGCAGCAGTGGTGTTGAACATTTAGAGCGCACTGTACATCATTTGGATGTGTGATAAGCTTTTCATGGCCGCATTGAGTGGCGAGTGGCTTCATAGTGTGTGACGCATATGGTCACTGGAAACGGGAGACTGACGGCCACCACTCGATAGCATGGACAGCGACGCAGAGAGGCCGCTATACTGTGAGAGTCAGTTCTCTGCTGGAAAGACAGGGAGCTTAGACAGTGACTAGAAGCACATTTATGGCGCTTATTGAGAGAGTGTGAATACAATACCTGTGTTGTAGCTGGGCTAGTGGCTCTATTATGTGAGCTTCTTTGTTGTCATGCTGTGGCTACACTGTTTATCGCGGTAAGCGTTATGCCCGAGATATCTTTTTAAGTTCTGAATACAGCACAGTTATCAGCGAGCCGAGTGTGTTGTGCTTACTGCCACTGCTGAAGAATAAAACTCATGTACAACATCATTTCAGCATGAATAAATAAAGCGTGAAGATTAAATCTCAACCTTCCGGACACACAAAGTATCTGTGGCAAAATATTCCAACCATGAAGCTAACTTACTTACTTACTTAGCTCTTTTTGAATCTTTTCAGTCTTATTTCATGGCCTTCTTCAGCGATTTAACTTGCTCAAGAGTCTTGGCATGCATTAAGTGCAGGGCTTCAGTCATGCGATGACTAGTGGTCGCACATGGGGGGAGAATATAGCCCCGTTCTGACACCTGAGTTAAGTTGATGAAGACTGTGCGTGTGGTTGAAAGCTCCTTGAAGCAGACTTGGAATATAAACCGAAGAGCCCTGATGATGTTTAACGGGTGACTCACAAAACTCTCACAAACACACACACACACACCCACAAACCCTACAGACTTTCTTCCTGCTTCCTCTACCCTCTGCTATCCCTCTCCGGAGTTCAGTAACATCCTGCAATCCTCTTTAGATCAATAGGTCATGTCGTTATGCTGCCAGTGGAGTTTCAGCCGCGACCCAGCGCAACCTCCCCAGACTATCTCTGCACACTAATGACCAGAAACACACACACATACACACAGACACAACTTAAGGCCATATTGTGTCTGGTAGGAACATTTTTTTCCACTTTCAATGTCTACATGTTTGTGTGGAAGTTAATCATGGGTCACTCTAATGACAGCGCACATGATGATGATGATGGTGTTGACAGCTCTGGGAATGGACAGTAACCACCACATGCATTATGTCTGTGTAAAAATTTATTCACACAATACATAATTTCAGGTAACCTCAGCCTGTCTTTGTGTGCTAGCAAGTACAGTATCGATTGTGGGAGATGAGGGGGAAAAAAACACACACCGCTAAATAATGGTGGTGGTTGACTGCTCTGCTGTTTCATTTTTCTCTTTCTTTGCCCAAGTTTTACAAGGAAAGTTGCCCAAGACGGTGGTTTTGTTCATGTGTACATTATTCTCCCTTAATAGTCTGCTCTAAAAAGATTAAATATTTAGAAAATGATCACTGAAGCACATCTTTATGAGTGACCCAGAATGGATACACATTGATCTGGTTTTATTCTGTAATAGCAGAAAGATTTCAGATTGTGGTAAATCTAGTTGCTGGAAATGAAACCAATATTGTACTTGTACTTGTGTACAGTGGATCTTGCATGAGGGAAGGAGGTGGACCGAGAACTCCTGACTGATGCGCCACTGTGTGTTGTGGGTTAGCGAAGGATGCTTTGCCATTAAAAGGTGTTTTGACCCCCTCCCTGAAGCAGAGAGAGGTTAGAGGGGTTTCTGCTGGGGCAATCACCAGCCAGGCTGAACTAATGGCCCCTGACAGGGAGGAAAGAGGCTGAGAGGATTTGAGAGAGGCTGAGAAGGGGTTGTGAAGGGGCGCTGAGAGGCGAAAAGGGGAGGGGAGGGATGGCCAGGTGGGAGATGTGGATAGTGGATAGACATGGCGGATAGATGGATTGATGGAAATACTGTGAGAGCATAGTGGGAGAAACAAAGAGAAACAAAGACCTGGTTGACAGAAGAGTAGGAGGAGGAGGATTTCTGTGTGTGAGAGAGAGACAAGCAGAAGTGGTTAGATTGGCAGTTTGTTAGCAGAGATGGGCTAAGAGGATTTGTGTGGGAGAGACACTTTGAGAAAGTTTCAGTCATTGAAATTCCAAGAAGGATTTTGCTTCTTGCTGCGTCATGCCTCAGCGTGCCTGAAGAAACAGGACAGAAACCAGTCCGCCCCACTGTGTCGCTCAGTTTACGTGACTACATCTGGAGATGTTTGCCTGTGGTCTTAAAGTACTGCTCTGTTTTTTTTTTTTTTTTTTAATTTTTCTCTCACAGTCTTGTCGTTTTCTCTGTCGTCTTGTTGCTCCAAGCTGCTGAATGAAAATGAGCACGTTATCAGGGGGTTTGTTGGTGGTGCTGAGCAAGTCAAGTCTATCTTTTGCTTTACGTGATTTTTTTATTTATTTTTTTTTAACTCCCCCCCTCTCTTCAGGCCTCTCTCTCTTTGTATCTCCTTCCTGCTGTATGCAGATTCTTTCCCACTGTGTTTGTCAGTCAGCCGCAATGACACCGCAACCTCTGCTCTGCCTGTAGACCTGAGGGGCATTGTGCTGCATGTTTGTGTGTGTTGGTTGGGTTGGAGCATGCCCATCCTTTGAAACATGTGTGGCTGTTTGTGTATGTGTGACACAGAGTCTGTTTCTTGTCACATCAATCACCGTGTCGCTGTGTCAGCTGAACCACCTCTCGCTCTGTATCCTCTTGAACCACCACGCTGGGGAAAATGTATGTTGGGTGTGTAACATTTTGATGAATTTTACTATTTCTCCTCCTGTTTTCTGGGTGGCACTGATCAGCTGACTCATCATCATTACAACACTATAAGTTCTGAATCCGTTTAGCAATGAATAGAGGGCTTGTGAAGTCATTGTCTACCATCATGCCACCTCAAAGCTTTTGGTAGGTACCTCTGAACAGCACTGTCCTCTTATGTGCTTGTGTTAAGCATCTGTTATACATATCTAGCCTCTTGTTGGACTGCTAACACTAAAATGTATGAGCTCATCTGCATTATTGACTTTTCTGGCTTGTAGCTTCAGTCTGGCCAGCTACCCAGCAGCATTTTAATGTGATAGTTAAACTGGATGAAGTGAGATACTTTCTTACAAGTGGGTGGCAGATTTAATAAATGTCTTTAAGTTGTATTGAAAATCTGTCTCTTTAGTTTTGCTTTGCTAGGGTCTAACATTACCCACCATATGTAACATTGTCTACAACCCCCTAATTGTCCTTTAGTCTATTCTGAATTAAAAGTAATGCATCAGGTGGAGTTATCTCAGTGTTATGAAACACACATCTTCAAAATTCAAATCCTGCTGTTTCACTGTGTTATCGTCCAACAATCCTTCACCTTCTAACGCTGATCTTACACAATGTAGTCCCTGTCAAACATTGTCAGTTGTCCTTCTGTGTCCTCATTCAATGGACATGTGTCCATTAAAAATCAGTTGTGAACTGTACCTAAATAGAGCACATAGGGTGTGTGACATGGATAACAAAATCTTTTATGGTATATGAAATTAATTAATTTCACATAAATTGCACTGAATGAAGCGGACATGACATTGATTGTTAGTCATGTTTCCATTACCCACCGCAAAATGATTAGTAGAAATTGTGTAGAAATGTATACTTTTTTTTTTGTGTCCCCTTGACACTGCGGTGAAATTGATTTTATATTTGTGTTTGTATGTGCTGGCGGCGTGTGTGTGGGCTGTTATTGAGGTTCTCGCACAACACCACAATGTGTCGTGACGCATCCTGAAAGGCATTAGCATGAAAAAAACAGCAATGCCCTTGATAATATAAAAGTTGTGGTCAAGCTGCGTTGTGTTTGTGTGTTGATGCACCGGCGCTCTGTCCGTCAGCCATCCTGAAGGGTTTATACTCTGTATCTCGTATTTCATCCTCTGTCATTATCTGTTCTTTCCTAAGAAGCAGATAGAGCTGTAGAAAGCTGAGAGAAGGATTGCCAGCTGTAAGGCTGCAGGCAAAGATCTTTGTCACTCAGTCCCCTGTCGCTGTCTCTTTATGTATCTCTCAGTCTCTGTCTTTTCCTTTCAACTCCCTCCCTCTGACTATCTGTTTCTCTGTCTTCTTGCTGTTGTTCAAAGAGATGAATAGGAATCCCAAAAAGTAGCAAAAACCACCATCATCATCTTTTATTAGAAATGGGCAGGTGTTGTAAGCCCATAAATCCCCGAAGGAAGCCCAGTGTGTTTTTTTTTTTTCTTTCTTGGTATCATTCCAATTAAATTTTTCTCACTTTCACTGTGTATGCTGCCTTTGGAGACCAAAATGTACATGTCAACTTTCTAGTAATCAGACGTCTTTCAAGACTGGAGCTCATACGAAAGCGCCGTCATTATAGAGGCACTCGTGGGGATTATAGATGAAGTCATCTGTCATTTTGTACTGATTTTCCAAAATGCCACAGTGAACTACAGCAGTGTTTCCAATCCTGCTCCTGGGGTCCCACTGCCCTGCATCTTTTAGATGTTTCCCTGCTCTAGCAACACCTTTTTCACGTGATCAGCTCGTCATCAAGCTCTACAGAGACCTGAGAACGACACATTAATTTGAGTGGACCTCCAGGACCAGGCTTGGGAAACTGACCTACATTGTACTTGGAAATAAAAAAGTAAATGCCGGATTTCGACAATAGTAGTACTGCTGTTTTAGAAAACAATGGCAGGTCTTGGCATTGCTGAAGTTTGATATTGGCATGGAAAAATTCATGATTGACATGCACTTGTAGTACGATAATCCACTCTGCAGGATAATATAGTGTGACAGTATGGTTCATATCGTTAAATGTGATATTATTTGGCATCTGAGAACAAAAGTCAAACTTGATGCTCCTGCTTTAAAGCTTTGGTACCTCCACACCTTGGCTTCGATATTAGAGGAAGAGGTAGTATGTTATTGACAGAGAAATCTCACGCCTGACTGAATTTACTATCAAGCGGCTAATGTTGACCTACTAAAAGGCAAGTGAGCGGTTATGATCTTGCAAATATGTCGTGCTCTAAAATCAGCCACCGTTGGTGTTTGCCCTGCTGAAGTGCCCTTGACATTGTGTCTCAACCAGCTCTTTGGCTGCACTAATGGCTCACGGTGGAGAGAAGTAAAAAGGTAGATATACATACTGTATATACATACTATATATATATATTACACACACACATATAGATATGTCTGATTTGATCTGTTTTGGGCTTGTCACCAAACCCGTGAACATCGCCTCACATCCAAATATACAAAACAGCAGACATTATTTATAGCCAAGCTGTAACAAAGCTGCCAAGGGAGGTTGATAATTAATTTGTAAAGAAAGCTTCTTCCTCTTGTACAGAGTCAACTTCCAAAAAAAAAAGTCTCTCCCTTCCTCACAAGAACACCTGGTGAATTAGAGGCTACATTTGGAAATGTGACAGCATCATCATTAGTAACATAGAAGGTATGACACAGTATGACTCAGATGATGATGAAAATGTAAATGAGGCAACATTTCAACAAGTCTGTTATGTTTTGCCTTGTAACCCACACCTTCATGAATAACTTCTTTTAGCTCCTATTTTTAGTCATTTTCCATTTGTTTTTTTAACCTTGTCCCCCCCCACCACCACCACCACCACTATCGGACTCGTGTCCCCTGTTCTTCAGGCTGTTCTTGGTAACTTTTGCTCCCCTTTCACTTTAATTTTCTATACCTAGTGCTTCTATATCACAAAAGCATTTTTTATTATTGCATTTGCACTTTTATTAGTTATTCCTAAATATGTCAAGTAAACAGTGAAGCTTATTCTGCTGTTGCTGTGTCACTTCATAGGAGAGTCGGCCTACAGCCTTAAATGTTCTGTAGAGGTAAACGTTTCTACTGTGTCTCATGTGGGCAAGTAGTGAGGTAGTGAGTCAGATCACAACACCTTTTAAAACTCAGTTCCTTTAATATGTACCTTTCAGAATTTATATTTTATATATATTTTTCACATTAGGGATTAGTAAACAACTCTGGGCATCCATGCCTATTTGATCTGTCTTCCTCCTGCCTCGGTTTTGCATTCTCACCATCTGTCTCTCAGATGTACTTCATACAGCATTCCCGCAAGCCCCTGTTCCTCCTTCCTTTGTGAAGGACTTTTGCTTCAACAAAATATTCACTACTTTGGGGAAAAGAACACAAACAGACAGGCCCTGTTTTTTTCCCCTAAAAATAACCAAGTCATGCTGATGAGCTGTGTCTGATGCACAGAATTTGGTGATGCATATGCATGTCCAATATGTGTGTATGCGTGTGTGGTCATGCATGTGGTCTATGAGCAGTTGAACATGTGTGGAGGCGTATGATTGTGCACGGGGATTGGGTGTGCATGTGTAAAACCAACACGCAGGAAGAAAGAGAATCTTGTTGCCTTTGCTGCAGAAACATACTGAAGAAATAGGAATTTTGTCTTGGCCTTCATGTAACCTTGTATGTAGCGTTGCTGTCTCCCTTTGGCATTCTTTACCATCTGCTGTACATGGCATTCTGTTTCAGCCTGTTGAAAGGACACAATACTTCATTCATTTTGTATTTGTGAGGTTTCTCTTTCCTCAAACACGGTGCTCTTCCGCTTTTTTAAAATGCGTTTAAGATCTAAACATGGATGCGTTAATGAGGCTTCTGACCAGATTGTTCTCTTGCCCAAGAAAATCCCACCTGTTACCTAGTAAAAGTCAGATGCCACATGCTTCGCACACTACTGTCAAATAAGCCCTATAACGATACCGATGAGCAATTTTTGACTTGGCTGAAGGGCTGAAAATACACTCACTGCATATTGTCTCTCAGTGGAGTCTTTGGCTGTAAACCTGCCAACCTTTATTTGTACCTCTCTTCACCAGCCACTTGTTTACTTTGGCCTCCATTTAACATTTAATTGGTTTGTGTAGGGACTGAGGGCACAAATATATGACATCATTAGGGAGGGATGGGGTGGACTTTTATTAGAGGATTTGTTAATATGTAGGAATTAAAAAAAAATTCTCCCTGTTTTTTATTGGAATGAAATCCCACACCAGTGAACAGTAAAACCGTTAAATCACTGGAGAATGTACTGTATATTCTTTAGGGTAAAGTTTCATGTCTGGCCAAGTGTAGCTGCTGGAATCTAAAATGGCACGTAGAGAGATTTCCAGATTGCGGACGCCAGATGGGGACACAAGCTACTGTAAAACTGTGCATGATGGTCTGCACACTATTATAATAAATAGCTTCCTTGGTCTGTTGACTTGTTCATAAATATTGATGGTAAGCAGGAGGAAGATGCTTCCTGATTCCAAGCCGGCGATGCAAAAGATTTCCAAGAAGAGGATGGCAGGTGGGAATGTAAACCCGGTTTGCTGAGTCGGCACTATATTATAATTAGTATCTTCGGTTTGCTGATGTATTCTCATAAATATTCATGCCTGGAGGCAGGTGGGCTGGAGGAGACTTCAGAAAGTTCCTCACTGCCCAGTGGAGCCAAGCTGCCGAGCTCCATCACACTGGGCGTAAACCAGTCTGATGGGTGCTCACTCAGAAGCACCCTCTGGTTGAGAGGGTGTGCACCTGCGCTCACTCCGTGGACTGTGGTTGCAGTCATCATTCAAGCACACATACAGGGCACAGGGCAACTCCGCCAGGACACGCACTCTCCTGTCCAAACACCAAGATGCAGTGACGCAGTCAGAGGATGATACACACATACTGAACCTCTTTGTCTGTGTGTGTGTGTGTGTGTGTGTGTGTGTGTTAAACATCAGTCACACAGGTGACGCATCCCTGTTTATTGCAATGCTGCACATTGTCTCTGCAAAAAGCCATACAAACATTCAGGTGGCCTATGAATACCCAGATGTACACACGTATTCACTGACATACATGTGTACGATGTGTGAATCAAATATGCACACGTCTGGCACCTCTGTCCTCAGTCTGTCCTTTGATTTTCTCGACAACCATTCATCCAATCACTTTCACACTTGGCGAATGTATTGCTGAGGACCATAGGGAATGGAGGCCATATTGGGTTTTTTCGGAACGTCAGCGTCTTTTTTGCACTTGTTCTCGGTCAGAAGAGAGTGCATGCAGCAGCACACGGCTGGCTAGAGAACCAGTGCTGCACCGAGTGTCTTTTTTCACTCTGACTGTTTTGTGCAGCCACTCTGAAGCCTTCTACATGAAAATATCTGAACTTTTCATAAAGGTGCTGGTGTGCTCCCTGTTGCTCCTTTTCACTCACTGTAGACGGATGCACAGACACTCCGCGGGGCTGATCATCTCCCTGAACATTCTGTGCTCTGGACACGATACTGCCAACCTTCTGGAGGAGTAGCTCAAATTGCCCCTTGGCTAGCCTAAAATAGGCCTGGAACTGGGCTTCATCTAACAGCAGCTTTTAGTTGGGGCGATGAGATTCACCTTATTGCTGTGTCAGCACCCACATCCTCCCGGCTCTACGCCTGTCCGATTGAGCAGTGACAGTGGGGACGTCACCATTATTAAGCCCATCCTCATCCAAGTATATGAGGGCAAGCATCATCCAGTTGGTGCTCATGGTGAAATACAATGTCAATCAAATAGATACAAGTAGATATGAATAGAAAACTGCTCGGGTTCGCTCCGATTGGGCATGACCCTTACAATGCTGCATGCAGCAACACCAGGATTCAAGCAATCAACCCAGTTCCGAATGGGCACTCGCTACAAACTACACTAGTCCTACTTGTGAGCTCAAAGAAGTGCACAAATTGTTTGCCTCTGCCTCACTGTTAAAGTAATTTACAAACAGACACTCACGCTCTCTCTCTCTCTCTCTCTCTCTCACACACTCACACACACACACACACATATGATGAGGACCATGAGAACAACATTAAGAACATCCATGGCTGAGGCCGTATTTCTTCAGCTAGCAGAAACATCAAGAGGTCACCTTGTGTGCGTGCATGTTGGTGTGCAGACTGTGTGCTGCTGATATGTTTGGACCTCATCCTTCAACAAATACTGCAGGCACATAGAAGCAAACTGTATATTATGCCTCTGTCTCTTGCATAGATCTTCTCATTTGTCATGCAGAAGTCAGTCCTTCCAGCACTACTGTCTCGCTGTGAACTTTAATCCATAGATGTAATCCATTTTGACAAACATCTTAATGTCTAAACAGCCTGACTCCCACTTCAATTGAAATATTGATGTTAATGTTCAAATGCATAATGTTTTACAACTCACAGGCCTAAAATCATTAGTACTACAATCCTTCTCTCTCAAATACAAATGTTAGGCTATTCATTTTTCATGATATGGGGTTAAACCCACGATGCTGAGAACCAGCACATATGTACGCATTCGGGAAAAGGATTCTAGCACTGTTGTGCTGAAAAGAAATGCATGCCTTTTAAAATGTATTTGTAAAGATGACTGAGTAATGAGGACAACCTTCTACTAAGCTATTTTTGAATGGTGGCTAAGCCCACAGTGTTTGTATTGGTGTGAGAATCTGGATAACTAATCTTGATGCATGGTGAAGCAAACCGATCATTATGACAGTTGAACAGGGTTCTGATCATCCTGAAGGGACTCATTTTGCAATAATGACCTGCTTGCTGTTCGTTGTGCCATTGATGACATTGCTACATACCATAAATCATTTAACATGAAATTAATAATTTCCAATTTAATCAGTTTATAACATTCTGCCAAAATGAACTGTCTGCATTAATGCCTTTTGGCACAGAGGGTCAAAGGTCAATGTAATGTGTATCTACTGTGAAGCTGAACAGTTGATTAGGTATGGTAATGACACTAATAAACACTGTAGTTCTAGAGAAGCATAATGGATGTGTTCCTTAGATACCCAAAGGTACAAATGAGGTATGGAAGGTTTTATGCCTTTTGTATGTTAAGAAGGGCCTATTGTACCAGGAAATAGCCTTGGCCTGACCTGTTGAGTAGCCTTCATTTCAGTAAAAAGGTATACGTACTCAAGGTGTCTGACCACAAGGTATTCTGCTGAAGGGAAATGTGTAGGCTTTTTTAGTACGTGTCTATTTAACTGAAGCAGCTGTGCTATTTTGTACTGTCCTATTTAATGTAAGTGGCTTAGTATGATTAAATGTCATAATGGTATCTGCCAAGGCCTTGACATTAAATTAAAATGGTACAATGGTGTATGATAGTACAGTAAAGAATCACACACCCGTGCTGGCAGCTACAAACAACTGCCTGTGTCATGCTTGACACATTCACTACACAGTAAACACACACACACACACAAATCCTTGAAAACACTTAAGTGAAACAGATTTCCTTCGCCTTCAAGAGAACATTTGTGGTCTTTCGCAGGAAGATGTTATCTTTGGGGAAATACAAACACACACGCATTTGTCTCTCTGACATGTTGAAGGCGGTAGTCCAGCTGAAATCATGCTCACCCAAGGGCATCTCCCTCCACATGACATGTTTGTGTGACCCCTGGATTTTGGGTGCGCGCGTGTGTGCGTGCGTCTCCGCTTCAAGGGTATGTTCATCATTTCTGTGTACATATGCTATTTGTTTCCTCAAATGGAATAAAAAACAACTGTCTGCTGTATTTCGTTGCAACACTCAGAAGCACACCAGGCACCTACACGCACCCACCCAGTGGTCTATACATGCAGTGAGCTAAAATACAGGGAGCCCATTTTAAATTCAAACTTTGAGTTTGAGGAAAGATCATCTGAGCACTTTGATTAATTCAGGGCTTTGTTAAGCTTTAAGGCCAGCCCACTTTTGGGTGTGTGTGATGAATAACACGATGAAAGCACACCTTGTGTGTGTGTCACCTCAGCTTTATACTTAATGCACTGAGTGATGTGTGCTAACATTAGACATTCCCTTCTAATCCCTTCTCACGTCGCTGTCAAAATTAGTGTTTCTAGTGTGAATTTCTCCTCTCTGTAATTAAATATTCAATGCCAACCTGAATTAAACATGCTCTATTGAATATTCATTTCAAGTGATTTTTGGTAGAACATTTGTAGGTTGTTTGCAACTATGTCTCATGTGGGATCTCCAGCTATCAGACTGAATTTTAGCTCGTTCTGCTATCAGTAAGCATCAATTATTTGTGCTTTACTTAAAATCTCTCCTTGTACCTTTGTTCAGTGTATAATTGCCATAGCTGTTAGCTAACATCCATCGCGGCGACAGCTGTTCTTCTGGGGTCCACATAATCTCTTTTACAAGATGAGCAGAGCCTGAAGAGAAGTTCGAGAGACACCACAGGAGGGGGAATTAAACAGGAGGTTTCTAATCATGAGGCTGTGTTAAAAAAAGTTAATTTAAAAGTAAATTTCTTTTAATTTATTCTCCTAGCAACTTCCTGAGTTATCTGCTTGTGTTAAGCCTGAGCTGAGCTGTTGTGTGTGTGTGTGTGTGTGTATCTCAGGGTAAAGTTTCAAATCAAGTGAGCTTGAGCTATAGGGTAAAGGATCAGACCTGGCTGATCTATACATGGCTGGCATCCATGTCCTGGATCAATGAGGCTGAGATCCATTGATTAATCCTGGATGGCCTGGAGTCCTTTGGGGTTTCCTCCAGGGACGACCACACTTCACCACTTTCCTGACAGTATGTGTATTTGAGCATCACACTTTATGTTCTTCAGTGCTTATTTGCACTTTAAGGAAAATGGGCTATCACAAATGTTACAAAATGCCTTATCTTGCTGAAACCAGAATTGTAAGTAATATGCACCTTGACACCAATGAAAAGATGCTAGAGATGCATAAATTCGTCCTTTGACCTCATCTCTTTTTAGCTTTGACTCACTGAAGCTTGTACGCCATAGAATTGTTCAGGACCTCTGAAAATGTCGAGTTGTTAATATCAAAAATGTTTGATGTTATCGGTGCAGCTCAGATCAGTTTGCATATTGACAGTGATGTTCAAAAGGAAATCTGTCAAACCCACATGCTTCAGGATCAGCATCACCAAGCATCTTCCAAGTGGGGATTTCCTTGTCATTGATAGGATGCCCAGAAATTCTCTAATCTGACTTGATAATCTGCTGCTGTGTAGAAGCTGTAAACCCAAAAATCATAGCTCTAAATCTCTGCATCTTTAACTGCATAAACGGAGAAGATCAGATTTTTCGGAGACGCAAGGTTTCCGGCTGACAGCATAATGCAGGTGACAAACCATATAACATTCCCACTTAGCACAGAATTGCTATTGTCAACGCTGGCAAACACACACTTAATTGTCAGTGTGGCACATAAATACGTATGTGAATGCACTCTCCCTGTGACACACGCATAAACACACGCACTCAATGATCAATCCGCTATATTACGAACATATGCAGCTGTCAAATGTAAGAAATGCACCTTAAACAGCACGCACACACACACACACACATACGCACACACGCACAAACACACCAATCAGTCACTTGCATTGAAGCGGCGCCCTGCCACTTGCTCCACAATGGTATTACAGTGGCTCTCAGCCTGTTATGATCTCATTCCAAAAGCATTCAGCAGTGCCACAAAGCAATTCCAAACACATTTCCAAAACACATTTTGCAGCGCCACAAAGTGTTACATCCATCACTGGGGGAATAAGGCGTAATGACCGACAGACACTGTAATAGTTGATTCCCCTGCCAAGGAAATGTGTGTGTGAGGGAAAGTGTTTTGTGCGCGAGAGAGTTCGCCAATGTCTTTTTGTTAGACAGTGTGTGTGCATGGGTATGTCCTTGTCTGTGTGTGTGTGTGTGTGTGTGTGTGTGTGTTTGCTCTCGCCACATCAGAGAGAGAGAGAGAGAGAGAGAGAGAAGAGATCTCAGTGGATCCATTGTGCTAAAGTCTAAACGATCTCTCCCTGCATTAATGCTCATATATATTTAATGGAATGGTGAGGGAATAAATTAAACATCTCTACCTCTTTTACCCTCCCTTCTCACATCCTCTCCTCTGCTTTCTGTTTTAACAACTCCCCCAATCAACCTTTCATCCCTTTTCTGTCGTCTATCCACTTCACATGAAATAAAGATCTCCTCTCATACAGCCATCATTTTAATCACACTGTCTCTCTTTGTCCCGACTCTTACCTCCTATAGTTCCAATAGATTTGCGATTCAAACACATGTACTTATAGTATGTCTATTTAAGCTTTTGATTTTGTATGCTTGCACTGAAAAAAAGAAGCGAAGGATGAGCCGAGACGGATTCAATGCCAGTAAATGAGAGCTGCTTTGTAAAAACGACGGAAACGGAGCTAGAGGGTGAGAGACATAGAGACAGAGTTGTAGAGAGAGTAGTACCAGGAAATGTGTGACAGAGAAACTGATCAAAGAGGCAGAAATATAGAACTAGAATGAAAAAAAAAAAGCACTAAGGTTTGTGAGCAGGGAAGAGTGGAGATGTAAATCATGAGCAAGTGTGTGTGTGTGTGTGTGTGTGTGTGTTCGTGTAAGAGGAAGAAAACGGTGTCTAAATATTTGTGTGTGTAAAACGGCGAATGAAGCAGCAGAGGGGAAGATGAGAGACAGAGAGGAGAATTGGGCTGCCAGTCATACACGGTATAATAGTGGACAACTTCGAAATGGTGTTAACCTCCGTGCGACCCTGCTTTCATTCTCTTCAACTTTAAGTGTGTTTGTGTGTGAATGACGCGCATAGAAATCCGCATGTGTGTGTCCATGAGCACTGAAGGTGAGGCGGGTGGGCCGAGCTTTGTGCTTCCTATCATTTTTATACCTGGATTTGTATATTTGTATACAAATAGTAGGTGTGTGGATGCAGCAGGCTGCCAACATGGAGCTTCAAAGCCCTCAGACACACACATACACACACACACACACACACACACACACACACACACACACACAGATGCTGCTTTTCCTCTGATCTTTTGATACATCCCATAAGAGAAGGAGAAAACAAAAGAATAGACGTGGAATTAGTGCAGTCAGTGCAATTTCAGCTTTCACACCACTACTACCATTTCCTCATGCAGAAATGGTGTATTAGAGTTTTGAGTGTGCATTCCTTTATATGCTGCTGTAACAACTCAGTTCTCATGGGGATTGTCATTAAGTTTTGTTTTTATCACGTCGAGTTTGATGGAACATCAGCAATAACAGGATACAGTTGAACAGAGCAGAGTAAGTTGGAACTCACGATAAACTGCGTTAGAGAAAGGACGAAGACAGACGAGAGGAAAGAGGAGGACATAAGTACCAGGAGTGACAACAGAAAAGGAGTGATGTGAAGTGAAGAGGGGTGTCATTCCGCATATCGTCTCTTTCTGTCTTTTTTTTTTGTGTGTGTGTCGTTGTGAGGGTCACATTCGTGCATCCCTTTTCAACCAGTCGGGTGTTTTTCAATAACAGTCCAGAGGAAAATTGCTGTGTCACAGGATAATGTGTTATAGCGGCGTCTCTTCCAGGCTGACAGACTGACAGACAGGCTGGTGTGCAGTAAGACGAGATAAGCAGAGAGAAAGACATGCCGGAAGGTTAGCTGATCGTCTGTTAAGGCCTATGTAAATTCCCATTATGTTTCCATGTTAACAGAATACTACAAGTACGTTTTTATCTAGTTGAATATATTTTGGCTCTAAGCAGGATAAACGTGCTGGTGTATTCATGTATAGAGACAAATTTTATCTATAATCTCCTGATATTCACGGACATACCAAGAAAACCCTTTCAATTTTGTGAACTTTTCCTGTTACAAACATATACAAACTGCCTTTTGAATGTAGGTGCAGTTTGTCACTTCCACTGCCTTAATGGTTGAAAGGAAACCGGTTGCTCAGGTCCTACCTGTTTTGACAGCACCTAAAAACTGCTCGATGCCTTCGTGGATCTATATTCTTTTCATGTTTACAAGCTATCTACCTAATATTGCACATAATATTCTTTTTGGCCATAGTGTAACTGTTCTATTGTTATTGCTCTGTAGCTCTGTACAGTACATATGGCATCTGTCCTGGAAGAGGGATTGCTCCTCTGTTGCTCTTCTTTATTTTCTGCTTTACTTTCCTGTCAAAGTGTTTTGGGGGACTTTTTCCTTGTCTGAACAGAGGGTGTAAAGGTGGAGGGCGTGTTCAGACACAAGGATTTGCATGTCCAGCACACAAATTCACCAGAGGTGAGGGTCGAATTGTAGCTTCATAGACGAAAACATCGGTTGTCAGATGGTGTAGTCTGGGAAAAAAAGAGAGAGCAGAGACGGCGCTGATTTTGTTCTGCAGCAGCTTTACAGAAAGTTTAATACCACTTGTGTAATACAGCCAGCTGTGTGCTGATCCACTTACATGATTGACTACCTGCAGGGTTTCTTCCGCCCGTGATTGGCCGCTTAGTACCACCTTCCAATCAATGTCAAGCTGGCCGAGATAAATTTCCTAAGGATATTATTCGGTGGCTTGTGTGCTCAGTTAAGCAGCTGCTTCCCCTAAATTAATGCTGATGATTGTGCTGTTGACGATTATTCAATTATATGTGAGTAACTGTGTTCCAGGGCAGCAATTATCTTTTATTTGTCAAAATGACAAACAGCATTTGGATTATCCTTAAACACACAACTGTCATACCGCAAACCCTCAGTTTTAATGGGCTTTTTTCCTTTTTTAACTTTTGGACAGAAAGAAAGACGGACAGACACTGTAGGTAGGACGGCTTTTGTGTTCTGGCATAATATCGTATTAATGTCGTCCTCACCAAAAAAGACAGATTGACAGATAGACTAAACCCACCGTCAGTTAAAAAGTGCAGTGTCTTATGGTAGAAATCATATTACTGTCCCTCTCAGAAAGAGACTGACAGATGAAGTGAGACAGACAGCCGGAAATAACAGAATGAAAAGAAACCAAGTCATCAGTCCTGGGGCAATATGAGAGTGAAGAGGAAGAATGACGAAGCAGTGGAGGATTGTAGGACGCATTAGGAAACGAGCATTTTCTTTTTTCTTTGACATATCCCTTCTGAAAAGATTTTTAGAAGGTGTGTTTCTTTTCCCTGAGTCTAAAATCATATGTGATTTAATAGACTGATTTAAGGAACTTAAGCTTATAGGAATTCCCTGTCAGAGTCAACTCCCTTCATCTTACTCTAAACTCTGTGCTTTTTGGCTATTCGTGGCTGCAGATATAGGTATCAAACATGCTTTGTGGTGACTCAGGCAAGTATGAGCCAGTTGAGATGGTAAAAAGTGCCTCTGTAAACACCAAAACCCTTATTATGAGTTGAAGTACTCTTGGAATTGTAAATCCACCCAATAGTCCTCTCTGCAGGTCTATATGCCATTATCTAATGCACCCAACATGCTGTGTGTTTGTGTCTGTCTGTGTGTGTGCTGGACTAACCACAGTTTTCTGCCTACTTAAGGAAGGTATTCGCAAGTGTGTGACAGCTGGTCCATCACCTTTCATTACCGTCATCATTAAGAGAGCGAGATGTGGAATAGTATAGGATTTTCTGGAGACAAACCGCATTAGAAAAACACACGGCGAGGCTGGGGCCGAGAACGAAAGACACACTGGCAGGTTACACACTGGCCCCCTAGACCCCACTGTGTTCAGTTTGTCAGGGAACCACATCTGAACTTGTATGCGGTTACAGCCACTCAGAGTAACTCTTGGATAAGGAAGCAAATTCATGTTTACAGAAGCTTATTTAGGAATATTAAGGTAAACCTGCAATAACTTTGGTGCATCGGAAGCAAACTGTGAGCACAACAACCCACAATTTATTATCACCATATTTGACCATGCTAGCTAACAGGTTATCTTGTATACACATTCAGCAGACACGGGGCAACATTAGCATTCATTTGGAGTCGTGTTTCTGTCCAGCATTCACTATTTTTCCTTCATAGCCACACAGAAAACGTTTAAGCTCTGTTTTGTAGTCGTCCGTCTTACACATCATTATGATTGACCCTCATTGATTAAAGCAGCTTTAATTAAACATGAGCTAAACAAAATGTTCAAAATTTGACAGGGTAAATGTCATGTCTTGATGCCACAATAGCATGAACTTGCCAAGACCTCAAAGTGGTTTGTTGTGCATAAATACACCTCTGACAAGCAGTATAAGCTTAGTTATAAGGTTGGAATTAAAGTGATTTAAACTATTTTAGAGCTTTTTTTGACACAAACATTAAGCAACAAATAGGATATATGTTACCTCATCAGTCTAAGTGTACATGCCCAAATGTCCGCTGCTACTTAATATTCAGGAATGTTGAATGTTCATGTATGCTTATTGTTGCTTTTTCAAAGCCACTCGTGAGCTAGCTGTGAAGGATCCTGTAACTCAAAGTGCAAGATCACATCATTAAGAGGTGAAAAGTAGGAGGCTGAAATAAAAGACCAGCTAAGCTGTGCAACTAACACATCAGTGCTCAACACGAGTGTTACTAATGCATGTTGGCTTTGACCGTCTGCTTCTTCAGGCTCTTACTAGGTGTTGGGTTACATGTCATTTGAAGGTAGACAGCTCATCAAGATATGTGACATGTGATGGGACATGAGCATGACTGACTGAGGGGATGGGGGCTCCACTGCTTGTACACTTTGCTCTCAAGCTGAAAAATTATCCGTTTAGCATCTATATGATCTACACACTCCATTTTAACTAAAAAACACAATAGTAAGATTTAACTTCAGTGAAATAAAAGTCCATAACGGGAGGTGAACAGAGCACATACCCTACTTTCCTCTTGATTTCAACTTGAGTGAGAAATACTTACAAAAGCAATGTGGTATATATAGAGAGAGCGACACAGTGGAGCAGAGCGACAGAAATGTGCGAAAGAGCATGGGGGATTGCTGAGGGAGATGTGAATGGAGGAGATGGGGTGAGAATGGGTGAGAATGACATGGGGAAAATGGGACATTAAGATGAGAGACGGAGAGGGAGAGAGAGAGAGAGAGAGAGAGAGAGATGGTGAGACGTGAAGTAGCGAATGCAATCACAATTGTCTTTTAGTCCTCAAAATGGATTCCGTTGCTCTGTCGCTCTGCTTCTATGTGTCTGTTGAGCACTCGACAAAAAGCAAACCAGACTAAGATGGAGAGAGACACACAAAGACAGGCAGAATATTGAATATTGAGACCTCCAATTCAAAGGGAATGTGATTAAAAAGATGGAGCTGATGCAAATGTGTGTCAGAGGTGACGAGCTCATTTGCTACGCCAATAATGCTAACGTGACTCCACCGCTCGCCACTTTCTTTAATCGCACTCTAATTTTGCTTGCCTGCTTTTCAAGTTAAGTGATCAAAGTCATGGGCCTCCACTCGGAATGGATAAAGGTACAGGAGATGTGTACAGGCGGCGGGGGGATTGGAGCTTCGAGGAGAGACAGGACACCTGCGGGGGTGTTAGGACAGAGGTGTAAATAAGTGAAGAGAGGAATCAAGGTGGGGTGACGCAGCAGGGGAACGAGGGAGTGGAGATGAAAAGCGGGGAGTGAGATAAGGTTGGGGAACGGTACAGAGACAGCGGTGGAGGACGTGGGCACCTTTAATTGCTGAGACACAGAGGAGAGGGAGGAGACATCATGTTAAAGTGACTTTTACTTTCTTTTTAATTGGTAACTTGCAGTATTTGGTGCCAAGACTTCATTTCTCTTGTTTGGTCTTGCTAGTGCACTGACCCCAAGTTTTCTCTTGAAGAGGTTCGTCTTTGTAGGTGGTGCTATTTTTTGCCTGAAAAAAAGATATGACAACCCCTGTTCTGTGCTGTTTTTTCCAATAAAGCTCCTATTGCTGCTGCTTCTTGTTTGATAGAGGAATTCCCCAACAAAGACGTGCAAGGACATACAGATGTAAAAGCTTTGACGAACTGGGTATAGGTTACTTCACTATTGTGCGATGCCGTTTTCATCGGCAAAACATGCATTCACGTCTTGTAAATGAAAATGTCAGTGATTATTAATTAAACACTTGTTGGCGGCAGCACATATGAGCTGACCTTAACTAAACACATGACACTTTTCAAAGACAGACGAGAGGAAAATGTGGAACGAACAAAAAAGCTGAAAGCCCCGAGAATAGAGAGCAACATTAATTAACGGAAAGAAAAGCAGAGAAGACTTAAAGAGAGAATTTTCCTTTGTGTCTTGTTATGGATAGATAATAGGTGCAGGAAAGAGTAAAAGCGTAGTAGACTGAGGAAGTGAGAGAGGACAGGGCATGAAAAGAGAGCGAGGTGTGGGTAGCAGAGAGTGGAAGGAGAATGGAAAAAGTTGAGAGGACTGGAGTGTACTCTATATAACTTAATATTTATCGCCGTACATATTCTTTCTGTCGCTGTTGATAGAGTCCACATATTTGAATGGCACACAGATAGAAATAAAGCAGAGAAAATGGACAAAAGGAAATGCTAAGCTGAATACAATAAGTCAATTGACGGTTGACTGAAAGTGCTTTTCTGATGACAAAGCTTTTGTGGGGTGAATGGGGGCCGTGGCTGAGCAGTTAGGCTCATGGAAAGACTTGAAGAAAGACTTGGTCACACTGTCAACTTCCCAAAAGTCTCTGTCTTCACATCTATTTCTGTATTGCCTTTGAATCACACTTTTCCTCGAGGGGTGCGTAAGGAGAGCCGAAGTCACGTCTGATATTATTCTCATTCAGTGTGGTCTAATTTGCGATGGCTATGTTTTGCTAAAAGTTTTTGAAAAACACTTGCGTGGTTTGATTGTTAATGAGCCCGTGGTTTTCAGTTGGTGTTCTGCTCATACCAGGCCTGTGGATCTGCAACTAATGAGCCAGTTTTAAATCCTCATTTTTCATAATTTTTCTTGGGATTCGATGATTATTTTGCTCACTGAACTGTTTGCTTGCTGTGTACTTTTTTCTTTTCCTCCACTGCCAGTCGACCAGTCAAGTTGTTCTACCTTTTCATATCTGCTCCCCAAACTTTTCTTCCATTGTTTCATCACACCATTCATCACATTAAGAAGCTGTGACTTGAAGCTCCTTTCAGGCTTTGTCTATCCGTCCTTTTCTTTCCTTTTCTCTTCCCCTCCATTGATCCCCTCTGTTACTTCTGTGCAGCATTATAGATATTTTTTATTGATCTCTGTATTAGCTCTCTGCACTTCAATCCATTCATCCTCCCTCAAAATCATTACCTCACTTTCACCATCCCTCTTTCCGCCTTCTCCCTTCCTCTTAGTCTTGCCCCAGTTTACTTCCACCCACGGATTATTTTAATATCATCACTCCATTCCTCTTTCTCCTCCCTGCCATTCCCTCTTTATTTTTCTCCTCCCTCCTTACTTCCTCCATCCCTCCACCCACCCATCCCGTTATATTAATAGGCTGTTGAGTGTGTGTGATTTCAACAGTAGCTCTTTCTATTAGCCAATGCTGCATTAGCGCATTAACATGTTAACAACATAGGAGCATATGCTGCTAGCTGCATTCATATGGTCTAGAAAATAGAACACACACCTACATGAAAATAGTAAATGCACAAAAGGAAACTGTTATAATTTATATTCACAAACTCAGAGTCCAGTACATTACATGCATACCAATGGAGCAACCGATGAGTCACACGATGAGTTTTTTTTAAGGTGACAACACAACTGAAAACATCACTCAGGTGAAGCAATAATCTCTGTCAGTTGGAGTCTGATTGTTATAAGATATGCCATGTCTCGTAAATAAAGATTGAAGTAGATCTAGGAAGGGATCTAAAGGAACTTTTTGTAGATATTTGTGTGTGTGTGTGTGTGTGAATGTTAAAAGCAAATGTACGTGTGTGTGTACACATGCAAAGACTTGTGAGTCAGTTTGTGCGGAGGGGAGGTGGATTGGAAGACACAGGGGGTATTCGGAAATGGTATTGCTTCCTCTCAGCGGGTGTGTGCATGTTTGAGCGTGAGTGCGTTCCTCCCTAAAAATAAAATGATACCGCTTCCCTCGAGACCATATGGTACAGATAATGAGCTGGTCCTCCACCACTCTTGCCTGTGCTTCCCCCGGCAGGCTGAAAGAGCGGTTTACGTCGGGAGTTTTCTTTTAATGGAGTGAAGTTAGCGTTGGGAAACTTTTAAAGTGGGGAAATTTTGTTTCCTTTTCCCCTAACCTTGTCTTAAGCCGGTGAATTATTGAAGTATAATGCTTCTATGTGAGCGCAATCACCTTACATCTGAGTACAATTACCTGCTGGGTTTGAACTCACATTGCTTCAGAGTGAATGACCGGTGACCAACTACCTGAGCAATTAAGTCAAGATGAAACTCGCCAAGTGGTTACACAAGTACATAAATAAAAGTTCTTTTATTATAATTAGTTTGGAAGTTTTTGAGTGCAAGCTCCTGCAGGCTAACTTCCCCCTTGATTTGATTACAACTTCTTCATAGCCAAGTAATATACTCTGAACTTACTTACTTATGGGCAATCGACATAGAAAAGACTTTTAGGAAAGCCTTTCCCAACTCTCCCTTGGTAGGAAGGGGAAAAAATCAGTGAATCAGAAGGCTACATACAAACACTCTTGATTTCTCCCCACGTAGCCAACATGAAAACAATTTTGGTTCAGTAACTTTCTGCTGTCAAGTCAGCTTTTTGAAGGCAGGTTAGCCAGCTGCTGCCCACTTAGCTCCCCAGGAGCTGCTGCTGACAGACGTCCAAATGCAGGCAGCTGTTTATTGAGGATGGAGGCAGCGTGGATTGGATGATGGAATGCTTACGTGCCGTTTCCATCTCGCTCACGTCATGCTCCAGCGTCCTAAGTGGATTCTTTTTTAGCTCACTCATGATCTCATTTTGTTTTTTTTTTACCAAACTCAGTTGATGTTTTCGTTTACTTACACTTTTCTGTCATTTGAATTCAGTCACCTCTTGTATAAACAGCACAGCCACTATTTGAACTAGTCACTTTCTATTTGACTGTGTTAACCTGTTGGTGGGCCTGCTGAATGGCCATTTAGTGCTGCTTGGGAACACAAGAAATAGATGAGGGTAATGTCTAACCATCTGCTGCACTGTTGCTTCAGCCCTGAAACAATTGTTGAAATGTCAGAATACATTTGTGCTTTTTCCTGCTTTGTGTAGGCGCAGGGACCGCTGTGGCAACAAGCTGTTTGAGTCTCAAAATTAGAATCACTTTAATCAGCAGTACAATAAACATTCAGGGGTTTCATCATCTCAGCACTGCTACATGGACATTTTTAGACTGCAGGGGAATTAAGCACCTACTGGCATGTATGATATTTGAAAAGAGGGAATCACATTTTACAGGGACTGTGTACAATATAGATGTTTATGTGTTCATGGGAGGTTAACACACATCACAATCGCCTTTATATCTAATGGATTCCTTTTAAACTACCGCTAAGCTCCTTAGTTACTGTTGTCATGCCTAACAAGCTTTCAACAACACAGCACAATGATAGTTAACAACGATAATGCTGGAAGAATCACCTCTCAAAACTAAGGCTGCTTCGAATGGTTATTTTTGTTGCCGATTAATCTTCCAATTATTTTCTAGATTAGCTGATTAGTCATTCAGTGTATAAATCCAATGTCAGACATCTAATGTCTCAGTTTATCTGATAAGTAGCCCAAAACCTGAAGATATTCAATTCATTATAATGAAAAACCAAGAAAGGCAGTCACTTTTCACATTTTAGAACCTAGAGTAATCAAATTTTAACAAGTTTTGCATGAAAAATGGCTTTAACGATTAGTTGATTAACAACTTAGTTGCTGATTAGTTTTTCGACATATTGTTGCAGGTTTCCAGCTGATTCATTTTAAAGCAATTAATAATTAATGATGAAAAATAAGAACAACTGCTACATCAACGGATCTATAACTAAATCAATAGCTTTTTTTGTGGAACAGACAACTACAGGTAAGGTTTAATGACATTACATCCTGCCTTCTAACCCACAGTGCAGGAACCCCCCCAGGGATGTCCCCTTTAACCCGTGCTTTACTCCCCCTATCCAACAAGCGTTTCACATCCAACAATACCTCTGTCATGTACAGGCACACAGGCAACACCAGCATCAGAGGCTCCATCTGTGATGAAACAGAGAACAATGAGCAGGTAAATTTAGCATTTAATAAGTGCCTACTTAACACAAAAACACGACTTTCAAGTGCAGGTCGCATTCCCAAGCTCATATCTATTACTGAATCGTTAACATTTTTTATGCACTCATATTAAATAAAAATCAAGACAACACCTTATCAGCAAAAAAAAAATCCCTCTCAGCTCTGGAAGTATGATCAGTCCACTGAAGTCAAATCAAAGAGCTTGGCCTTGTAGTCATAAAAAAAAAAAAAAACCTGAATCAGAGAATGAAAAATGTTGTATAGAAATTGTGTCAGAGAGGTACTGGTTCAACTCTATGCTAATTTGTGAGACCATATTTTGCAGTGTTGTTTGATAATATAATCCAGTCCAATATAAGTGTGTGCATTATTGCCTGGTTTTCTTTCATGTCCAAGTGCTGAGTGGAAAGAATTATAGTTGCTTCCTTTTCTTAAGGACTCACAGCTCTGTAGAATGGTCCATTTTAAAAGTATTTGTCTCCATTACATTTATAAAGAGCACGACGTTCGCACAAACTTCATCTTCATCAGGTACAGAGACATCCAGCTGGCTCAGGTATGTGTCAATTGATAAATATTCTAGTCCTTAATATATATATATATATATATATATATATATATATATATATATATATAGTATCATGCAAACCAGAATTGTGGATGGTAATTTATCATAATATCATATGTTGAAAATATTATAGAGAAATATTATATGATAGTATATTGTGAATCACTGAAAGAACAATAATAGCAGCAATAGGCACGTTTCATATTGATCTTAGCATTGACCCCACTTATGCGTTGACTGCCCTTTGTTAGTGTGTATGCAGGGCACCATCTCATGTTGAAAGATCTGATTGTATTATATGAGCACAGGTGTTGGGGGATACACACTCACATACATCAGCCTCCTGGTGCTGATACATAATGTAATATGCAAAGCATGAGCGATTTGAAGTGGTCGCCTGCTGAGCCGATGATGGGTGTCTTGTGAGGGGTCAACAAGCTCGTACAGAGAAATAAATCAAAACACAGGCACACTGGGGCAAGTGATGAGCACTGAGGGATCCCGGCTTCTTCATTCTCACACAATCCCAAAAAAAAAGGCACACACACACGTCACTTTGCAGTCACTGCTAATGCTGAGCCTGAGCCACGTGTGAGCACGCATTGATTCTGCCGGCCCCTGGGGAAACTTGTCATCCTGGTGTTGTTTCTAAAAAATGTCCTTGCGTCAAACACTCAGCCAAAACTTACTTCACAACCAAAACATGCACGCTCAAAGGGCTTTTTAAGACTTTCTAGCTACTAATTTGCTGCTAAGTCATTTTTCATTAAACAGATTTAGAACGCTTTCCGTGCAGGTCTGCTGGCACATTGCATGATGCATGAGGCTCATTTAGAAGTGTAACAGAGGGAATGTGTGCCTAATGGGTCTCATTCTGGGGAATACCTTTTTGAACCGACTTGCGTGACAGTGGCAGGTGTGTATACTGTATTTTTCTCAATGTGTGTGTCTGTCCTGTGCCCATATTCAGAAAGAGCTTGATTGAAATATGTGTAAGTTTAGGTCTTTTGACGAATTCACGCCAGCTGCAGCAGCCACAGTCGAACAGTGGGGCGCAGGTATGCGTATAGGAACACGGCGCATGAATGCTGGCAGGTGTGAAGCGCTCATGTTGACACATTCACCTGCCCACACGCACACAAACGCGCTATCATGCACAAAACTCACATTGAAGCACTGCTGGGGAGCACTTTTGTGTAACGGCAGGGAGAGACAAAGCAGAGAGGAGAAGCTGCAGGTGGCTGGCGTGGATCAAGTAGCCTGGTGCCTTCCTTGTACGTGTGTGTCACTGCACATGAGATTTTGGTGGCTGAAGAGCAGCTGTGGGAGGATTGTAGTATTCAAATGACACACACACACACACAAGCAGACCTCACAAGTACTTTAGGTCTGATATGTTTATTGGAGAGGTGCCTTGAGAGAAAAGTGAGAGCTGAGGAGATAAGGATGGAGAAAGAGACACTAAAGAAGTCAGTGATAGCATCAGGAGTGAATCTAAGGCTATAAAGGTATTTATTTATTTCTTTCTCCAATCAGTAAAATCAGTCATGCAGTAGATTGTTTGGGTGCATGAGAGGAGGTGAGTTATCAAATTGGTCTTTAATCATAATTGCTGTTTCCCTCTATTCCCTTTAAAAATTCTATTTTGACTTCTAATAGGCAGCAAGTAAGGCAATGGCTGCCCCATACTGATTTCATTGCCTGGAGTAATAATAGATAGCAGATAATGAGTAAAATAGGGAGGCTTTCTTCTTAACTGTCATAAATAACAAAGAGTATTTGACCACATGCTTGAGGCGCTTGCTGATGCCGGTTTGCTGGACTAAACCTACTACATGTCGAGCAGAAAGTCAAGCGTCACACTTTATTTTGTCAACGTTTCTGCCTGGATTGTCAGTTTTCAGAAAGCGGACATTTCCGCGACATCTTTCTGTCAAAATGTCCGAAATGGAAACAGGATGCACTCAGCGTTGTATTACCTGTCAAAATGTCCTTGTGGAACAGTGTTCATTATCAGTGATGATTAAAGAATGAAAAGAGTACATTTCCTTGCACTGCTGGCTTGTGTTCTTCAGTATTTGTTGTGTATCTTTAACAGATTTGTATTCAGGGCATTCAAAGGCGGGTGAGGACAGGTGGCTATTTGTTTTGTGTGTGGCTGTGTGCGTTGCGTCCAAAATGTGTGACTCAGGGCTATAGGTATGTGTGTGTGAGTTAGTGTGAGAGAGAAAGTGATATGTATTGACAAAGATATATTAAAGGCCATAGCCTCAGGCCCCTGCCCCCCCTGGCCATCCTCATCTCACTGATATTGGCAGTGGATGTGCGTGTGCGTGTGTGTGTGCGTGTGTGTGTGCGCACAGACACAGCTGTTACCTCGGTGAGACATGTGCTTGCTCAAGCCTGAAAAATGCAGACATCATTTCACCAAAATTGGAACTGTTCTGTTTGTGTATGAGCATTTATGCGTGTAACCATACAGATACTGGCACCACCACCTCAATCACCTGTCGTACCCTGTCCTCCAGCCAACCCTCTGACCTTCTCCCAGCAGCAGGTGCAGATTCATCGCTACAATTGTAAATCTTTTTCGACCTAAGTGCGGCCCTTAATAAGGTGCCTCTTGAAATTTAAATTGAATGAGGCGCTGGGTTGGAATTACCCGCTGCCTCTCTAGCAGAGCTTTCTGTGTCACCGTGGTTAATTCATTGTCACCCTGAAGATGTAATACCTGCTGGGGTATGAAGGGTTCAATTTTAGGCTCCATCCTGTATTTTCCATGTTCATGTTCCCACTTGGTAACACTGTGAGCGGAATGTCTGACTCAGTAATGTAAGTATGTGTTATATGGGCGTCAGCAACCTGAACTAGTTTCAACCATCCACGAGTCCCTGGCAGATATTAGGAGCTCAGTTATTCAGTGCCCTTGTAAAAGTTAATGGAAATAGTATTTAAAAATGAACTTCATTGCCATAATAACAAAATCTTCTGTAAACCAGTGGCCAGAATCGTGAGGGCTTGTCGACAAGACTGAGAAAACTATGTTTAGACGGACAGGTTAAATGGGATAAGCAGCCCTGAAGCACATCTATAAACAATCAATATCTTCAGTCTACTGACTTGTAATCCGGGCCTTCATCTTGTCTCATCTTCTTTGATGCAAGTTATTTTGTCTTCAACCCAATTAAGTCAGTCTCCTGCCCAGATTGCAGATAAACACAGTTCATTACAGGTGCACATTTACATCACATTAAACTAATTATTTCCAATCTGTAACTTAATTTAACACGTAATCTTAAATTATTGAAGGAATTTACCTATAAAGACTGATCGGGTTTAATTTGATTTATTTATGTCTCTGCAAAACATGTCAGGTCCAAGGTGAAACATGTTAAAATGAGAACACTTATTTCCAGCAAAGAATTAGGAAATTATCTTACTGAGTTTTCTTTTTTACTTGAAGTCTATGTTTACACTGTTGTCTGACAAAAAATTATATAAATATAGATTTAGACAGTTTTCATCTTCATCTCATGAGGTGTTTGGCTATGGTATTTCGCTGTGCTGTTACGGCTTTGCAATACCCCTATGTGTAGAGAGAAGTAACCCTAAAAACATATTTACACATTGAGTAACATTTAGCCCTGCTAGTGGCATGGCTCCAGGAAAGACAGTGTCTTATCGGCTGGTCCACCACTTTGGTCCAGATTGAAAAATATCAAGAACACAGAGACAAGATTTGCACAAAATGTTTCATTAGCCCCAGAGGTTGAAGTAAAATGTCTCTGTAACTCGTGGGTGGATTGCCATGAAGTTTGGTACAGACATTCATGGTGGCAAGAGGATGAATCCTAATGATGTAATGACTGGTTTTTACTTCAGTGCCATTATTACAGTTTGTACAATACTGATCAAATACCTGCAAAGCTTTTGCCATTCCCATCAGCCTCAGCTGCACTTTGTATCATGTGCTAATTAGGAAATGTGACCATGCTAACATACTCGACTAAGATGGTAACCTGCTAAACTGAGCATGTTAGCACTGTTTTTTTTTTTTTTTTTTATTACACATAGACACATCCCTCTCCAACATACTGTTAATGTGTGCCCCTTACACCAGCTACTGGTGGATAACAGTAAAACTAACAGCGATATTAAGAGTGCTGCTTACTGCTCGTTAGCAGGGTGCTGCCGTAAAGCCGATAGCTCTCTGAAGCAGAGCAGGCAGCGGTAAGGTGGTCTTGCTGGGTGAGTGCCATGGCATCTGTGGCGAGGAATTATTACCACCAGATGAACACCTTCACTGCTGAAAAGCTCCAGGGAAGGAATGGCTCACTGGGCCATTAATTCAGTGCCTCACTCAGCGCCTTGTGCATACTTAGAACTCCCAGATAAACTCCATCTCTGTGGAGAACTGATTGAACCACTGATTCACTTCCTCTCATCTACTGGAGATCTACGTTTTTGTGAGTTTGACACATTCGGGATGTAGACTTGTCTATTTGCTGTGTGTAATCTACGTCAAGCAGTCTAATTACGGTGAGTATGGAATGGAAAGGGTGGACGTGAGGGGGTTAAATGGACCCTTAGTATGCATTTTAAAACAGACACGTGTCTGCTTGTCTTGTTCTGCCATTTTATCTTAGTTTTGTCTTTGTAATTCTTCCCTCCTTTTTCTATGCTTGCCTTTGCCCGTATCAGTCTCATCTTTGCCTCTGTTGTGTTCATTTGCATTCTGTGTAATAATCTCTTTCTCATTCCTTTTTGTTTTTCATCTCCCATCAGTGTCATCTCGTGCTCTTTCCTTAACCTCTCGGCTTTTTAAACTCTTATCATTTCATTTCTTCTGCCTTCAGTCCAACTCAAATCTTTCCTGTTGTTTTATAGGAATCTGCGTTGCTTTGCCTCCTGTCTCCGTTTGTTGTTTCCTATCAATTATCTTAGTTTCCCTCATTCATCTTATTCTGGGTTTCTCTAATCTGCCTCCCTCTCTCCTCCCATCTCTCACTCTTGCTCATTCATTTCTCCTTTTCTTTCTTTTTTTCAGTCTTTCATGCCACTGCTAAACATTCCCTCTCATCATTTTTTCTCTCATCTTCCCCTCTCATTGTTTCTCACTACTCATCGTCATTCTCTTTGCCTCCATTTAGTGTTTCTGTGTCATCTTTTCTGTTGTTTCTCTTCTCCTTCTCTGTCTTTACGCTCTTGTGAAGTACCTTCCTTTTACCTACTTTTCACTCACTGTGTTTCTTTCATCTTCATCATACTTGTTTTTGTTCGCTAGTCAACAGACAAATTACAGCCTGCTATTCTATGCTAAACTCCCTGTCATGTCTGGTGCATGCACGGGGTAAAACTGAGAGAGTCAAGGAAATATCACTGTTGTCCAGCTGCAGTTAAATGTACATCTGTGATCCAGAAAGAGTTTCTTTAATCAACGTGACATTGGTAGACAATCAATATTGTTGTTTTTTTCAGTGAAATTATTTAAGAAGAGTTAAAATGAAGTCCTTAAACCTCCATGACCTGCTGGTGGATCATCTATTATGAACTCATGCTGCGCTGCCAAACATTCTTCAAACCCATAGATCCTCTAACTCTAAATTCTAGTGGAAAATCCCAATTTTTCAAACACATCCAATGTGAATTTTGGGGGAAATGTGTGTGAAATGATACAAATATATAGAATATTTGAAATGATAAAGAACATGATACTTTCATGCTATTGTAGAAAACGATGTTTATCCAACCGTAAGGCCACAATGCGGAAAGGAAGACGGTTTTAAGCATGAAAATGTGTGTGAATACACAGGTAGACCTAAGTGTATTTTTATTAGCTGTAATTAGTTAAAAAGCAGCAAAATGGTTGTAAATGTGAAAAAAAGAAGGATGGCAGGATAACCACTGAGGCAAAGGGCCAAACAGTGAGAAGAGGAAGAGAGACAGATGGACCCAGACAGACACAACGGGGTTAGACAGAGCGAGAGACACCCAACTTTCAGCCCCAACAGTCTTCATCCTGGTAAATTAACTTGGTGAGGTCCCACTGTGCCGCTCCTCTCCTCATTAGACACAGACCACGGCTGGCTGTTAGAAGGCTGAGTCAAATTTTGAGCAAGTAAACAACTCTCTAGGCTGACACACAACCGGGGCACCACACGGCCAGATCAATTTACAGTATGTTTGCTTTCCCTCTCTCCGTTTCCATGCTCTGATATCAAAAATAGTCAAAAATGGCTCCAGCTCAATCTGGAAGAAGATATTCTGGACCAAGCTTCGTTACTGTGGCTACAGAGCTGCTACAAATTAAAATATTTTACAATCTGTCTGTACAGAAAAGTCTTGAGATAAAAAGGTGGGATAATTTCTGTGTTTGTGTGTGTTCTAAGCACGTTTGTGTGCGTGATTCATTTAATCACCATCATCATCATGAGACATACACTATTACTGTATCTGCGTGTGTGTCTGTGCTTGTAAGTTCTACAAAATATCCAGTCATCTCTCTGACACTGTTTTGTGTGTGTGTGTGTGTGTGTGTGTGTAACAGACAGGCTGTGTATGTGTGTAATGCAGCGGGGTTAATTAGCTTCAGACCACTGCCATCTATCAACCTAATGCTGAGACTCTGGCCACCGACAGCTCCATTACTGCCAGACGCACACACAAATACACACATGCATACACAGTCATGTTCAAATAATGTTCACGTACACACTGTTCAATATACAGATGCATAACCTTGTTTTCAACACAACCACAAGTTGTTATTAACACATAATCAGCCCATAGGATATGGCAGATTAGCTCGGCATTGGTCAGGCTATGGTTCAAGGGCCAGTTCAGGTCATAGATGCAGTTCTTTTAGGTCGGAGGAGGAGGAGGAGGAGGAGGAGGAGGAAGAGGAGGAGTTTACTGCACAACCTTTTTAAGAGAGTGTTTAGACTGGAACCTTCATTCTGCCTCAAATATCTTTGATTACTGTCTTTGATGCTTAAATGGCATTTAAAAGGTCACATTTAGCTGTTCATTGGTTTCTTTAGCGTGAAAGCGGAGCACAGGTTGCTGACTTTATAACATTCCTCATTTTGGAGAACTTTCCTCTTGACACATTTCCAATAGGCTTTCTTGACTGGCAAAATTATCTTTTACATTGACAAACGGCATAAAACAGCAAAAAAAACACGTGCCATGATTATACATGTTATGTACATATTATGTATAATCATGGCACTCATGGCACATGTTTTTTTTCCGTAATCAAGTCCCATGGAAGGGACAGGACTTAGCCTCTCTATACTCTTGAGGATCTTTTGTTTGTTGTTGTGTCCATGTTTCGAATGGGTTCTTCTTAGTTCTCCTATGAGACTGAAACTCCAAAGGGAGAATTTCCTCATTTTAGGTCCTTGCCAGGAAAGACTCACCTAAAGAAGCCATTGTCCCAGATGATTTGGTCTGTTAAGGTCCAAATCTGGCTGTTAGTTATCTGTCCAGCTCCCTAGTGGGATTCGGCCTGATCTATAGTGAAGGATGGAACTGTTCCCCACTATCACCAAAGCCATTAAGGCAGACCTGCCCCTCCATAGGTGGCAGGAGTTCTAGCATATTGGTTTATATTGATTTGACTCCCCCAGACTTCAGTCAGAAGATACTGATGTGAAACAAGAGTGGCCATTAAGAGCACTATTAAAGAAAAGCTTCAATCAAAAATGGGAGAAAATGAGACCTCATCAGCCTACTGGTGTGCATTGATTGTTGCCATGCAAGAAAAACATATTACTTTGTGCTTTTTCAATAGTCTTTGCTTGGAGGGGAACACAGTTCAATTAAGAATTAATCTCTGTTATTTTATGGCTAAGGGAAGTCTATTCTATGTTTTCTCTGTAGTAAATTCTCCACTTAATCAAAAGGACAAAGATTTAATGTCTTTGCAGGATTGGCCAAATTGTTATTCAATGTCAGCCACACTACATGAAATAGATTAGCTTGTGTTTGTTCTAGGGAAGAGTTTAGGCTTCTAATGAGGTTTAGTGGAGAGGTGCAGGAACTAAATGCTGGTTCAGAGGCCTTCTGACTCTGCTTAGAATAGTGCAATTGGGTGAACACTGCAGTGCTATTAGCCTTGAACTTTTCATGCACAGTAGAATTTTGGTAATCCAGAGAGACTCAGGAACAGAGGATTAAAGATTCAACGTGTCTTGATTTTTGAACACGGAAAGACGATGAGTGTACATACTGCACCCTGTATGTAGAGTATATTAAAAGTCCTTGTACAGTTTAGTTTGCTTTAAATCTTGTATGTACAACAAATATTTCCCAACTTTGTGTTTGAAGGCCGCAAATATCTGCGGGAAACAACCTTGTCATTAGACTAAAGTGTTGGGTGGATTGACCCATTGACATCACTGAGGCAGAAACTGGAGACAGAAAGGCAACAGAAAAGTTTGACTAAGAGTCTGTTAGTTTGTTAGCTTCTCTGTGAGACTGTACTTGGGCACAATGGTGCTTTGAACTAAATATAACATGCATCTTAGTTTAGTTTTGGTAATTAACAATAAACACAAAGTACAGCTGAAGCTGATGGGGAATATAATTACTTTTGCAGGTATTTAATCAAAAATCAAAAAGCATTTCAGAAATTGAAATTCAGACCTAAGGGATCGCCAAAGATATTACAGTTCATTCTTTGGGGGATTTGAATGTCGGTGCCAAATTTAATGGCATAAGAGGCTAGCTGTTGAGACGTTTCCCTCAGAACCACAAATGTAATCACAGTCAAGGGAACATGAACGTCTGCACATAATGTCATGGCAATCCGACCAATAATTGTTGAGATATTTCAGTCTTGTCTAAAGTGATGCACCTATCGACAGACTAACTGGCAATGGCGTCCCTGGAGCAATGCCGCTAGCGTGGCTTAAAAAAAGATCTGAATTTCTTCAAACTGACCGACTGTTTGGTGCAGGGAACTGAACCAATACCAAACCCCATTCATAAGTGTGCTTGACTGCGAGAAAGTGTTTCTAGTGGTAATTGAAAACACACATTCAACAGCACCACCACAGACCCACAGACATACGCTCTCCCTTTTTAACATACAGAATTACTTTCTCCTCTCTCTCTCTCTCTCACACACACACACACACACACACACACACACACATATATATTCATTAGAGCAAATGGAATTAGGGGGATTGGAGGCATAATCTTCCTCCCTGGTGATGTGGGGGAGCCAAGCCGTTAATTTCCCGCCTCTAACTACAACTCTAAAACTACTTGCTTTGAAAAAGGCTGGAGTCATTCGCACCTCACAGCACATGAATGATTTACAACGCTGAAATGTCACATGCCATTAGAGGTGCTCAGTGTAAGCAGGTTTCTGTGCCTGCACATGTGTGTCTGAGGGATGTTTGCTTGTGTGACTATAGAAACATTTGCAGAAATATTCATTTTTAGATAGCACAGGTGTGGTTGTGGAAGACAGTGTTGGGTCTGTTTCTGCAGCAGACAATATTGGATGTCTGAATCTGTATGTAGCACTCTCTCTCTCTCTCTCTCTCACTGTTTTCCTTTCTCTCTGCTTTTCCTCCTCTTACTCAGTAATGACTCGGGGAATATGACAAGGGGATGGCTGTGCGGTGTACACAGGAGTGTGTTTGTGTCTGCATATGTCTCGATTTCCCAGTTTCCCAGCTGCAGAGCGAAATAACAAAAGATCAAAGTACCAGGTTTGCCCAGGTCACAGGGTTACTTTCCCATTGCTGTTGTAAACAGACAAATATCTCATATTCCCACAGCCAAGCATTCATTTCTCTTTGAAATGGATATTCACCTATTTAAATTCACATAGAGACTAAAAGGACAAGTAAAACAGAGCAATCACACACTAGCTTGCAATCACTTAAACACAAATACACAACAACACACACACACATGCACATAAACAGTGCAGAGCCACAAACAAATGCACGCAAGTTGTTTTACCAATTGTTTCCCTCTGCTGGCACAGCTTTGATTTTTTGGGAACTCCTTTTTTATTTGTTTATCTCTCCTCTATGAATTATACATAAGCAGTACGTCCTGAAGTTTATGAAAGTTTCTCCTGGCAGAGAGGACCAATAACGTTACTCAAGTGTCCCGAACATGAACTCCCACGAACAGAGAAACTGAAGGTTATTAAACAAACAAAACAGAAAAACAAAAGAACAAAATAGTATTGATCCAAAATAAGACATCCAAGTAGTAGAAAAAAAAAATAATAGAGATGCCATCCACTTAAATGGTGTGTGGATTGATTGCCGTTGTGGAATGAAAAAATTTATTAGCTGTTTGCTCTTTTTTTAATGCTGTAGCCCAAGCAAGCGTAATATATTTTTTTTTGGTCAACAAGCTCCTAAAGCAAGGAAGCCCAGTCTGGAGACTCGGGGCTCTTTAACACCTTTTTACTGCCGTGCCTCAGCTCCACCAAAGAGGAACGATTCAGAAGATCCTGCAAAACTCAGGATTTTTAAAATGGCAAAGACAAGTATAGATGCAGGGTGGCAGGGACTTTGGATATTGCTCAAAGGGAATAAAGACAGTGAGTGATGGGCTTTGGAAACATCCAACACGCGTGCACAGAAACTCGGCCCATCTTTAATCTCTTCATGCAGTGCTAATGGATTTTTGCTGTGTTCAGCAATTGTAGACATTTATTTGTGTGTCTGTGTGAGTGTGTGGTTGTGTGTAGGAGACAGACAGCTGACACTTTGCGTTTTGGTTTAGATTGGCAGTTAAGTCTTACTTCCAATGAATGCCAATGAGACGTCTGTCCAACATCTGTGTGTGTGTGTGTGTGTGTGTGTGTGTGTGTGTGTGTGTGTGTGTGTGCAAATACAGGGTCTTCCCTCGCTGTCCCCCTCTGTCAGGGGAAAAATCAATCTGCCTGTCAGCCATCTAACACCTTCCACCTGTTACGCTACCTATCACTAGCAATGCCTCTGCGTGTGTGTGTGTGTGTGTGCGCGCCTTCTGTCATGCTGTCAACCTCTGTCTCTCCATCCTCCCATCTGCCTTTTGTGCTTTTTGTCTGTCTGTCCTCCTGTCTGTTCCCTGCTGTCTCCTCTGTGTTCGTCTTGCTGCATCAGAACTCCTCTCCACCCTAATCTGTCGGCCATGACACCAACGTTGAAAAATGACTTTGCATCGCCAGCTTCCCTTTTTGCCACCCCTCTGTCTCACTCCACAGTCCGATTCCCAATTATTTTCCACTTTTGCTTCCCTCCTCTGTCACTGTTCACTCTCAAAGAATTTGTTTTCACACCTCTGAGCCAACAATAAGTCTGCAGAGCTCCAGTTGAATTTTAGCATTCACAATCACAACTCCCCCTCACATCTCAGAGAATTATTAATCACAGCGATCCCGCAGGGAGTGAGAACTATAACTCTTTTGAACATATACATCCTAATAAAAATGCGCATGAAGATGTAAAATAGATGAGAATTATCAGTCTGGCTCACCTGTCTTGCTTAGATGAAGAATTTTGTTTCTGCCAGTAGGTGAAGAAATTGATTGTGTGAAATCGGATGATTAATTTAGACAACACAAAGTCCTCCAACCTTTAGTCTACAGCCTGAAACAGTCAGCAGAGACGTGACACTGTTTTATATTATTCTGCCTCACAATCACACCAAACATTTAATCAACAAGCTGCATTTCAGCACTGCTCCTCCCCTCTTTTACCTCTTTCTTAATGACTTCTTTTCTCTCTTCCCTTGTCTTGTCCAGATCCCCCAGATCAGCTACGCCTCCACTGCCCCAGAACTGAGTGACAACACTCGCTACGACTTCTTCTCCCGCGTGGTGCCGCCTGACTCCTACCAGGCCCAGGCCATGATGGACATCGTCACGGCGATGGAGTGGAACTACGTCTCCACGCTAGCCTCGGAGGGCAATTACGGAGAGAGCGGTGTGGAGGCCTTCATCCAGATCTCCAGGGAAACCGGTAGGAGCTCTGCCTTTTCTTTTGTTCCATTCGTTGAGATTCAGTATGCGGACGTTAGCCCATCACTGCAGAGAGAGCAGCACGAAGTCTTCCAGACTGTTGCGAGACTTTGTGGAGTGTATTTTAAAGAGAACAATAGTGAGCATGGTTAGAAGGTTTTCTTACAGCTGAAGTATAAGTGAAGTGGCTGAAGCAAAGATCGCAGCGTTCTGTCTGTAGTGGGTCACACTTTCACAAAGCATTTTTGTGGCCGTTCACTCTAGCGTGTGTTACAGTTTGAATGTATTCAGAGAGTTGAGCTCAGGCCACTGCAGGGAAAGAACTTTTTTACCATCATTAGGATATAATAACTATGATATGATGTTCATAGAGCACTTTGGGGTATGACACACGATCAGTGGCTTTAACCTGTAATTTTAGGACTATAGCAAGAACGGAGTGGAAACCTGTTGTTTAAATCTCTTTGGAAACTCCAGGTGAAATTCATTCTTCGGCTAAATTGCAGGCTGTCGATTGAAGACTGTGGCGAGTGAGCTGAGACAGAGAGTTATCACAGCAAGCATTTGATGAACAGGTGCAACTGTCTTCTTAACTTCCCTTTTGGCTCAATGTGTATGTAGTCTTTAACAATGGAGCAGGCTCTTCCCAAGCTGAAACATCGTGCTGATGTTTGCTGCTATGCATATTGTGCCGGGGAATTAGCATGACATGCTCTGGACAACTGAAAGGTGAATCCTTAGATAGTGCCAACCTATTTTAAGTAAGGTGGAAAGGATTTCTTAACATGATGAAGCAGTAGGCTGTAGGAAGAGGGATACTGGAAGAGTTGTATCTTTTTACTGCTTTCTCAAAACACAGTAGCAAATTTTCATTTCTGCACCTGCACCAGCACCAGCGACAGTTGTAGCTGTTGCACATTATGATTTAGGGTTGTCCTTCCATCTGTCTTTCCCATCTGTCCCGTCTGTCCCTTTCTTGCGAAAGCCAAGTCTCAGAGACACCTTGAGGGACTTTCTTCAAATTTGGCACAAATGTCCTCTTGAATTTTAGGACGAACTAGGATGAAGATTATGGGGGTCAAAAGGTCAAAGGTCACTGTGACCTCACAGACCCTGTTTTTGCCATAACTCAAGAATTCATTGGCTAATTATGACCACATCTCACGCAAATGTCCCATAGGATGAAATGATGAATTGAGGATTTTATATCAAAAAGGTCAAAGGTCAACCATTCTTCATCATAATGTCACATTCTCAATGGCTGACACTATGTGTGGTTCAGGGCAGACATGAATGTATAGCTCAAGCCATTTGCTTTTATTCATTTATTTATTTAATTCTCATCCTTCCCCAAGGCTTAGTTATTCGCTTCCCCTTAGAAATGTCAAGGTTTGTAGTTTTCTTTTAGATGTTTAGATGAAATTGAAGTTTCAAGAAGTGTTGAAATTCAAAATATTAACCTGCGTTCATATTTTCTGCTTTATTATGAATGCTCTGCCAAACAGGATTACGTATCTGATTTACAGTTTAGAGGTTGTTAGTGTAATTATTTACAATAGCCTATTATCCTCTTTTGAAAATCAAAATGTTACATGTTTTCCTTGAAAGCTGTCAGGTTGAGGTTAGAACAGCACTTTTTCAAATTAAGGGTGTAAACCTTTGAATAATCTTGCTGAGAACCAGTGTTGTTTATGGCATCATTTTGGAGTGACAGCTGATGCTTTTAGGGAATAGTTTAATTCTTTAAAGATCAAAGGTTTCCAGCCTACCTCTTCAATTGTGTTATTTGAATATGCTCTCTGGGTTTTAGATTGATGTTAAACTAAGTAGGGGTTTAGGGGACCTTATCAAGCCTCCTTTTAAATATACTGCTTTTGTGAGTTGACCCGCATTAATGGTCATTTTGTATTACTATAAAGTGTTCTTATACAATTAATTATGGATGAACCAAAACTGAAATAATGCAGACATTTGTACATAAAGTATAGTTGTAGTTTATCAAAGGCCTTTGCGAGATAAAAAGAGCAATAAAAATTGTAGCATGGTCTTATACTCTTTCATAAAACTCTAATGTGATCATTTATACTTCTCCGCTTCATTAATCCTGATTGATCTGGATGAATGACCCGAGGTAATACAGTTTTTATTCAATTACTAAGTCTTTTGACCAGAATTTTTTTCCATCTTAACACTGTAATGTAATAGTCCTCCAGTTTGTGAGATTGGTTGTGTCTTTATTTTGTCCATAGAGTTCCTGTTTTAAAATAGTTTCCCTTCATATAAGCACTATTAAGACATGCCAACATATGAACTTCAAGGCTTGATACAATTCAACTGGTTTCCATTCAGGCCTGGGCTTTTAAAAGCTTCAAAGGAGTTGAGGGCTACAGGCAGTTCATTCTCTGTGACAGGTCCTTCACATAAGGCTTTCCCTTCAGAGGTTGATTGTCGCTCTATAGCTGGGAAAACAGGCTCTTTGCTGGTACTTAAAAGCAAGACTGGGGAATTTTGAAATGAAAAAGAAAAAAAAAAAGAAAACATCATGTTCTTTGATAATATCTTTGTGCTCTACTGATTTCGTGTTGTTTTTGGCTTTGTGATGGGGTTTTTTTTATGCTAGATTTGTTTACTTAAGTGAAAAATCAAAGATCCATGCTCTCCAAAATTCCCACTAATTTCAAGTTATAAAGCTGCCACTTATGAACCGCTTATGCCCGGTGCCAGAAAAGGAAAGCTTAGTGGGGTTAGTGAACAGTCCATTGATTTGAGAAGACCATAACATATGATGCACATCATTTTCATCCCTATCAAACCATTTAGTGACTCCTGCTGACCTGTATACAAATATTTGGATTTGTTATGTTTTTCCCACTCATTTATTCAAGTATTACTTTCTTTAATTTATCACCTGTAATCACTGCAAGATGTAATTAAAAACAGATTAGTTGTGAATGGCTAGAGGGCAGGTAATAGATTAGTGTCAACAGAAAATACATAAATACATTCCTTCATTAGATATTGGGAAAAGGGAAGACAGTATATTAGGCTACACCAGAGTACATGAGGATAAATGAGTGACAGAGATAAAGACGGGGAGAGAAACACAGAGACGGATCAGCTGTCTGCTTTGATGTAAGACTTTAAAGCACGGTCCCTGTGGTCCTGAGAGCATCAAGTTTGGGTGAACAGTGCCTCAAATCAGTATATAAAATCCTCCAAGTGATGTTGACAGATCAAAATGCTGTCAGTTTCCCTGTTTATGTCTCAAATGTTTATTGAAAACACATCAAGTTGGGATGCTCACAAATATTTACAGACTGACAGGACTAAAGACACGCAAAGAATCCATTTGAGAAAGTATCAGTTGAGATTTTTCTATTTTTATCGCCCTCCGTTAATCCTTTACTCCAGGCTTTCCATCTGTTGCTTTTTCTGCATTGTTTGTGTGCTGATGTAGAGATGACAGCTCTCTGTATGTCTGAGCTGCTGTCTATCCATCCATCTCTGCCTGTGTGCGTGTTTGGAGCCGGCTCGCCCAAGGCTGTATGCTCTATGCTGTGGCAGTCAGCACATAGATGTTTGCTGTGGCGTCAGATCGCTGTGTGTGCCTAAGCGTGCGTGTGTGCCACTGTAAAGGGTAAAGCAGTCCTCAGCAATGTGTGTGTCTGTGTTCCTGGAGTCAGCAGATAGTCTGTGTGTGTGTGTGTGTGTGTGTGTGTGTGTGTGTGTGTGTGTGTGTGTGTGTGTGTGTGTATGGGAGGGCTATATGCTGTGACAGCAGTCAGTCAGTTGTTTACTCTGCGGCTCTGCAGATGTCAACAGAACCAAGAGGATGAAGGAATGGGAAAGTTGAAAAAAGGAGGGTGAAGAAGAGGAGAGCTTGTTGTAAGTGTGTGGGTGTGTGTGTGTGGGTGTGTGTGTGTGTGTGGGTGGGTGTGTGTGTGTATACTGTAGCTGGGAATCAAGCTGAAGACTGGGAGAATAGATGGAGGGAGACAGAGAATAGCGGACGAATGGGGCAAGAAAGTGGAAACAGAGACAGAATAATGATAGGGGTCCTAATATAGATGCACAGCACTCCTTGCCACTGCAGACACACACACACACATACACACACACGCACACACACCTATATGTATCTATATGAATAATATGTATGGACACTCTCACATGCGCACACACAAACAGCCAAAGGGAATTTCTAGGTGATTATCTTGTGATTGCAGTGTAATGACTGCAGTTTACAAGGCACTCCGCATACTGATACCAAACATCCATATTAATTGGTGTATAATTATTCACTGATGATTCTTGACAATGTGTGTGTACGTGCATGAGTGTGTGCATGCATGCTCGCATATTAATCATCAGAAAGTTTCAGAATTGGTTCTCATGTCTTGTTAGCATGAGTCAAGGGTCACAGAGTGCATGTGCTGGGGTGCCAGTAGTAGTTACAGGACCTGTTTACTTGGGCTCAGTCACACCACTTGGGCCTTTTCTTATTGAATGCATTGAGAAAGTTCAATATTTACTTTTATCCCGCACAGTCTTTGAAAATGAATATGTCCTACTTATGTTTGTTGCTCCACAGCTGCTGTGTTGTTTCACTCCCAGGAGGTGTTATGTAGAAAATTCTGCACCACTAATATTTCAACCAAGTCCACACAGCAGTCAGCAAAATCTTTTGTTTCAAAAGGACTGCTTTAGGGAGAACCTGAAATAACTTTAGATTTGAGGTTACAGTAATGAATAGAAACCTCGGATGCTGGTGTTGAAGATGCCAACCTCCAAACTGTGGCAGAACTATATGGTCTTCACACACCGTTCAGTCACTCTGAAAACATGGAAGTTGTGATAGACCATTTTCACTGGGACAAACTTACTATGAACCCGTTCGTGTTATTAGTTCCACCGGTGCTTTCCCTGCCACAACAAGTTAAAACAATATTATGCACCTATTTTACCTGAAATTCACAGCTTCAAAATCGTTTGGATGATGCAGTACATCGACTTGAAAAAGGGAGAATTGCACCCTTTTTTGTTCTCATTCCACGGCCAAATGCTTGTTCTTGCACTATGTAACATGGGTTGAGCGGGTAGGATCTCCTGGGAGAGGTGGCATTCAGCTTTATGGCACACACCAACAGCTTTGGTTTTCAGCTTCAGATATAATTTGTACTGTATTTACAATAGTGGTGTAAAAGTGAATTGCACTCAGATGCATGACTGTAGATTCTTGTGTACACATGTAGCTGACAAATAATTGTTGTTTCAGTGGGATATTTCCTTATGGTATTTCAACATGGCGAAGATAACAAGATATTTCTTGGCAAACATCTTACAAATGCATCTGAAAAGTGAAATTCTTAACATACACTTCAGCACCACCGCACGGATTTACAGGTAAAATGCCACTTGCCGGTAATCATGCCTGCTGTCTAAGTAGAAGATGTTAATTGTTAAAGTAATATTGTTTCACTAATGCTGCAACTTTTTCAGTTTTGAAAGAATTCTTTTCAAAAGTCTCATTACCCTGCGTTTATCCAGCAGTTTGATTGTAAAACATTTTCACACTTTGCTCAACCATGCCTCCATCCTGAAATATATTCACCATGACTTTTACAGCGTCTGCAGCCTGTGTGTTGTCACCCCCAGCCATGGCTTTCCAGTCATGCAGAACTAGTAACAGACACAGCTCAGTGAGCATAGGCCAAACGTGTTTACTCATCATTAGTAGGTGTTCACAGACTGGGTACATAATGCAACGCTTTTGCTTCTGTGCACAATAAGCTTACATAGCTCACTGATCAAATGTTAATGAACAAATAATGCAAAGGTCAATTTGGAGGAGATTTGTCAGGGAACAGTTTCAAAGGTCACACAGGAAGGTGGTGGTCCATGTGTAGTGGTAAAATGTGCATCATCTCACATCTTACATCAAATAGACTTTGAGCAGTGGGAAATCTGTCTCCTCTCTGACACTCTATTGATTCCCCGAAGAGCGCGGTATTTTCTCAATTTTCCCTCTTTCTTACCAGAGTAAGAGATCAGACGTAGGTCAGTGTGTACTGGAAGCTCCGCAAAACAGGTGATCCATCCCAGGTCTGTGGGTAGATGGGCTGCCTCCCTACTCGCTGTACCACCCTGCTGTTGACCCGTGCCGTGGAAATCAGAGCATATGGAGCGTAATGTTGCCATGGCGAGAGACCACAGCCTCCTATATTGAGCTGTTTAGAACATATGGATCGCTGCGCTATAAAACAAGAGGTGGCGGTGTACTTGCCGAAGACAAGGGAATTTTTTAAAAATCAAGTCACGGTCGTTTTTCCTTCCAGTACCCTTCCTCAAGTCCCCACGGAATCCATCTGGGATTAAAACTACCACATCTACATTCAGACACACTGCAGACAGAGGGCGAGAGGATGTGCGTGTGTGCGTGTGTGTGTATGTGCGTACGTGCAATAGTGTGTGTACTTAGGGAAAGGGGCCTTGTGTCAATGAGAGAGGCTGTGGGGGCATCTGTGTGTGAGTAAGAGGTGCATAGGAACCTGTAAGTGTGTGTGTGTGTGTGTGTGTGTGTGTGTGTGTGTGTGTGTGTGTGTGTGCGTGCGTGCGGACTGACTTCACTGACTCAGAACAGTCACCTCCCCCTGACACTGGCCGCTCCACAGAAGCTCTGGAAGGCAGTAATGAAGAAGGGAAGAAAATGAGCAGGAGAAAAGGGGATGAGAGAAAATAATTAAACGTTTATCTCCAGATTCATTTAATTAGTTCTCTGGCTCTAAACTAATCTTCTGCCTTTTTGCTTAGCTTTGCCTCTTTAGTTCGCTTTCAGTCCACTCTTGCCCTCCACAATGGAGTCGGTCCATGTCATTATCCAAGACTTGCTACTGGCTTATGTTGTTTTATTCAGGCAAGAGGAATCATACTGTAATTGAAATGCATTGTGATGCATATTACACATAATACATTTATAATACTATTTATAGGCATGTACATGGTATCTTAGGCCACACTTGTGTTGGAAAGTAACTTAGCTTGCATTATAGAAACTGTAGTATATATATATTATTCATGAGCATACTGAAATGAATTAGTAACTCTTATACAATTCGAACTGGAGTGAGACAGGAAAGGCAGGATGGACTCGAAACTTGAACTCAGCCTTAGCAAATGGTACAAGCTTTACCGGGTGAGTTACTGGGGCATCTCCTTCTACACAGCTAATACAATATAATATCTAAAGAAAAGAATTTGGTTATTCTACATTAATACATACATTATAAATGTAATGATTTTTAATAAGGCTGTGATTAAGGAACTCATTTTGCTGTGACAAAAAGATTGATGTATTTTACATGTCGTATGAATTCTCTAATGTATCAAACAGTGATTACAGTGATTTATATAACATAAAGGTGTCAAACACACACACACACACACACACAGTGTCACAAAAGCCAAAAAATGCTCAAGAAGAAGCAGTAAGCGACACTCTTTAACTCTCACGCTCAACTCACAACATGCTTCTCCCACCGGCCGATTTAGCTCTCTGTTTCTTGTCCTTGATTACACTCCCCTCACAACTTAAGACTGATACTATTCATCAGACACACACACACACACACACACACACTCAGGGAGCGCAGACATCAACCCATCCTTTTGTAACTAATTACCCCAGCCTTGGTTTTCATCTCAATGTGAAGCTGTCTTTGTTGTCTTCATGAAAGGCACCAAAGTCTCAGTTGCATGTTGACTTGTTTATACTGTTGGTTTGTGGTCTGCTCGTCCTTGTAAAATTCAGTGTTGTTACTCTCTCTTGAAATGAGACATGTACACAGTATTTGCTTTCCTTGCCTTGCTGAAAATGGCTATTTGTGTATTTTTTCTCTAAAATATAAATTATCTTGAAGAGGTCATTAACATCTTCCAAAGTCTCCAGATTCTTTTATGATCCGGCTCATATTAGCCTTATGTTGCCAATCTCTCACCTGGGTGGAATTGACAATATCTATTAGGCGCTAACAGCCCTCTGCGGATGGCATTAGTATTGCCAGAGGACATCTAGAGATGGTAATTATTACCTGAGCAGCTCTGTAAATTTCATCCCATCCAGCTGAAATGGCCATTTTTAGCAATTTTGCCCTGCCGCCCCAACATCAAGTCCAACAGGAATTACCTACCTACTAATTTCCGGAAAACTCGGAGGTTGCCTGCGATGCTTTTTCAACCTGTAAGACCACCTCAGTATTTTCAGCCGCGTCTCAGTGATTACTAGTGGTAAGGAATTGAAAGAATAATTAGATTTGCCTCCTACAAAGCAGTTTTGCTGACGTGCAGTATATTACATACTGTAGCGGATTTCAAGGCCCTGTAGCTAGAAACATAAATTTGTCTTGTTTGAGCAGAATCATATCAGCAAATTAAAGTTTCAGAGTATACCAATGGGCAACGAAAGCTCACTCGCTGTGTAAAAGGACAGTGGAACACATACTACAAGCTGAATATGCTTCTGTATGATGCTGCCCGTGTTGAAGTGTGCTTTCGCGCCTCTACTGCTTGTTGATCTGTGCTATCAATTAGATGTATGGTGTCTATTTCAGGTCCAGTGATTTTCTTGACAGAGGTGAGAACTCCTCATATTCCCTTATGACACAGCAAGGGAGGATGCCAGACAGACAGACGCACAGATAGAAAGAGTGAAATGGGGTATTGGTGTGTGTCTGTGTGTGTATGTATATGTGTGTGACCTCTATTTTCAGTCCCTATTTGGCCCCTTCGAGTCCACCAAGAGATCGGGTGGAGAAAAAGCTCTGGCAGTTGCTGCTAAGCCCCAAAAGTAATTTCAGCAATATTACTGCACCAGTTGGTACACATAGGTGAGTGTTTGTCTGTGTGAGTGTGTGTGTGTGTTTGCGCAGCTTATGTGGGCAAGGTGTATGTGTGTTTTTGCTGTGATGTTATGGATGCACGATTGTTTATGTGTGCATGTAAGTGAGTTTATGTGTGGAGAAATGTGTGTTGGTGTGTGTTTTGTGACAGTGTGTTGTTTTTGATGTGAGTGTGTGTTTTGTGTTTTTAAGAGAGTAGGAATCTGCCTGCACAACTTAAAAGCACTTTCAAGCCTCTTCACCGTTCTGCTTCAGTAACTTAAGGTGTTTTCTCTTTCCTTCCTCATCTTTTTTTTTTTTTTTTTTCAATTTTTCATCTGTCTGCAGAAGAACTCTGGGGTCACGGTTAAAATAAATTTCAAGAGCCAATGTTAGCAAACACACTGTAGAAAAATAATAATACATGTTTGACTGGTGCTTCCTCTGTAAAAGAAACATAGACTTCACCAGATATTTTAACATGATGGAATCACAGCCAGAAAGAGGAGCGTACACAGCACTAACACATACCTACAGCACATGTATATACAGGGACAGGATATACAGTGACTGTCTAATTAAAGCTCATATTCATTTCATATCAGTTTTTGTGAGCCTCACTTTCACTTCACTCCTCATTTAAATGCAACCCTCTTTCATTGCATCTGTTAAAAAACAGTCTCACTATAATACAAACTGTCACTTGGATGATTTTTGGAAAAGGCTTAGCGTAGCTTAGTGGCTTTAAGCTGGAAGCTTCATTTGTAGGAAATTAGATTTACAGTCGGCGATCAAAGCAGAATTTAACTTTGATGTTGTCAGCCTCTCATGATCACATCCAAACCATTGCATGTTGGTGCAAAAATGCTAAGGAAATTAGACTCCTTATTTCTACTCAATAAACGGATGGAGGAACACACGAATGAACGTCGGGAACGGTTCAAACAAAGAAAAAGGTGATACTGTCATGTTGAGCGTTGGATCACTTTGAAACGTGCTGCAATAGAGACAAAAAGGGACCTGATTCTGTTGTTTCTTTGTACTCTTCATAACATAAAATGGAATGAAATCAATTAGAAAACGGTTTTGGATAATATATAATAATATCTTCATGTAAATGTCCAGATGGCGTGCACACAGAAGCTCAAATTCACGTGACAGCTGCAAAATACTTCATTTTCACAAGATCTTTGACACCGATTTTGGTGAATTGGTGAGACAAAAAGATGCCTGCAAGACAAGACGGTCAGTAGCTGTTTATGTCAGAAAGGAGGGCTTTTACTTGCAGTAACAGCAGTAAGCAATGCTGTAAGCAGTTTTAGTCAACCATTCAAAACAGAACAAATAGCTGAATTTAAACACACAGGTGCTCGACCATGGCTTTGAGAAATGGAGGCAGCGCATGGAAACATTTAATTATAAATGCAGCAGCATGTCTTGTTAACTGGTGACAAATCAATCTTTCTTTGCACAAATCAAACAACAGCAGTTTGTTTGGAATGAATGGCAGAAAAAGTGGGTAATTAGAATGGCTGCTGATTACTGCCTTAGTTAAACATGCCACTTACATCAACCTTAATCTTAATCAACTCACCCTCAAAAGGAAAAAAAAAAGGTGTTGTGTATTCTGTCTTCATAATTTCAAGCATCAAGTTTTAAGGCTCCTTGTGAACAAGGTTTGTCTCCTATACAAAAAATAGTTAAATAGAACTATTTCTAATCCACATCTACATGTGCATTATTTCATACGTGTTGAGTCTTTTGCAGGCCACAAAAGTACAAGGAGTAACTCTGAATTAGAGGTGTTCACACTGAACTACAGTCCTAAATTGGGCTTTTTTTCTCCCTCCGTCTGTTTAGTAGAACATTGCTGAGATATGGCTGTGGCCAGACGTGCTACACAGGGCCACATCACACACACACAGAGGCAAATGAGTCCCGCTGTCTTCCACCTGGCAGCACCAGCGAGTGGAGCGCTAACAAACTTACAGTGCAGTTCTTTTGTTATGCACTGCCTCGCTGCTAATAAATAAAACTTCGATAACTGCATATGCATGTGCACGGACAGCTACTCATGTGGTCCCTCTGTCTCCTCTCCTCTCCTCAGTTACAAATGTACTCTCTTACACACACACACGCACACACACACACACACACACACACACACATAAACATATCACCCAACAGGCTGATGGATGGGGAGCTGGCAGAGGCTGATTAGCTGGGAGTGAATGGGGCAGAATTACAACTCTGCCGGAGCTGCGATTGCATTGTTGCTTCGACAGCGATCCATGTCGGATTGCTGGAATGCCGGGATGCAGAAAGACTAATCGATGCTCTCCACATGTCTCTTTGTCTGTTCATTTCTCTCAAACTGTTCTGAGTTTCACTGATTCCTTCTTTTTTTTTTTGGTTTTTATCTGTAATGTTGTCTTCTCATTTTCTTTGCTCTGCCATCCTCCGTCTCTCCACTATCCTACTCCTGGGGTGGAACTACCAGCTCATTGGGCCACAAGTTGCCTTAATCACAGTAAAAATGTTCCAGACAGACCCCTGTACTTTGCTTCTTACCATATAATTCCCTTTTCCTCTTTTTCTGTCATCGTCTTTCCCTTTTTCAAACCCATCCGTCTCTCCTGACCTCTGTGTTCTCCTTCTCCATGTGTCATCCATCTGTATTTGTTCCCAGGCTTTAAAAGCATAGAAAAATCATATTCTCACACTGCCGCTCATGTGAAATTAATTTCTAAAGCTGAATTTCTTGCTACTGAAAGACTTCTTCTGCTCATTAAAGGCCGCGGAATAAACTATTAGCAAAATCACAGAGAGCTGAGTTTTTCAGGTTTTCACAGCACATCTCTTCTAAGTCCAATCTTATCAATAGAAATCAGATTCGAATTTTGTCATTGGTGTTTATTTTACTATCTCTAAACATTTCAGCTTTTTTTTTTTTGGAGAACGCGTAGAGAAGAAATGGAGGACGTATGATAACACAGAGCTTAATCATATCCAAGAGCAGGCAGAATACATTTCCCCTGTGCGCCTTAAGCCTTTGTTTACAACTTTGAAAAATTCTTTCTGTCCCTTCAAGTTCAACTTCTGTTTCATATTCACCAATTTTCAAGAATTCAGCATGAGGATGTTGATATCGAGCCCGTGCAGAATAATTAAGTGCAGTGAGATCTAACTTCATATCGACCGTAAGGCTTGAGAGAAACAAAAACAATCTGAGAGTTAAAACAGTGCCTGTTTCAGTGCAGAATGATGGAGTCAGGCTGATAGATGGATGAAGTGCGCTGGCATATATTTTGCCACAATTTCCTCAAGGAAAAGTGAGCTTTCTACAGCTGATGCAATCCATTCGTCTGAACGCTGCCTCATACACCACGCAATCTCAGACTGCTCTAAGTCTTAACGCAGCCTCAGTTGCAAAAAGAAAAGTCTCACCTATCAAAGTCCTGTGCTTCCCTTACACTGGCTGTCCTCTTATTTACATCTAAATGACTGTTGATGGTGACAGAGGTAGCACAGACCCAATTATGCAATGGAGTTGGCAGTACAACCTGACAAATGATGGGTAATGGCTCAGGGTTGGAGACATTTCCAACAGTCTCCACTCTAGACGTAGCTGCGTCTCCATAGTTTGACTCTGACAGAGTAATTTATTCCCACTCCGCCAGCACGGAACCACGGATTTAAAAGTTTCACCACTTACCCAAGCCTTCCCCATTTTTCACTCCAGAATGAAACTGTTATTATTCAAAAGAGAAATGGGAATTTATGCAGGCTTAGACATGGCCTTATATCTTCACTTACTTTTTTCCTTTTCTTTCCCTCCCTTTTGTGTTCTCTTATTTTTCCCTATTTTCTGCTCTTGTGTTTTTCATTACATGGCTCTGGTGCTGCGACGTGTGTGTTTACCACCTGCCTGTTTCTGCATCTCATTTATCTCGCTGTCTCTCTAGAAGTTCAGACACCATGAACGTGCCTGTAAATCAGTTCCTATTGATCTGTTAATTCAAGTGATAGACACTGACTTTGGGTTCATGCAAATTTAATTTATGCTTTCAGACTCCACAGAGACAGGTTCAATTCATGGTATACCAGATTCTAAGATCCAAAATTGCATAAATGCATGATAGTGTTCATGAAATATTTTGAAGTATGGCAGTTTGTAAGTGGTGAGGTGTTCCAACCTGATGAGATGCCTGAATTTCTTTTTTTCTTCTTTTCATTCTGCTCTATATAACCTCTTGTAATATTATCTGCTTTCTTTTTGATGGGAAGATCATATGCTTTGTGTAAATTTCAGATCATCAATATATGAATATGGTTGATGTAAAACACATGCAGCTTCATCTCCACATCTTCTGACCTTTCACCTGCTTGTGAATGGTGTTGGTGATAGCATCTAAAAATGTAAAGTAAATATAGAGTTTGCAATGTACAGCACACACACAGACATCAAGGGGCACAGACATTCATGAGGAAACGCACACAGGCTGAAAATTATGGATAATGATGATAAAGATAGAATGAATAACAATGTGAACAAACGTGAGTGAGAAATTCACAGCTGGAAACTTACTGTCACTGCTTCATGTGATGAAACACTGAGCTGGGAAAAGAGAGGTGGGAAAGAGAAGTTCCTTGAGAAAAGGGAAAGACAAGAGAAGAAGAGGGCAGATAAAAATGAAGCAAGGGGGGATAAAGATGAGATAAGAGGAGAGGAAAAGCCTAAAAACAGCAACATGTTCTCCAACCTAAACAACACTGCTCATTTGTCATGTTTTTCCTGTTCATATAGCGACTAGCTGGTGAACATGGGGGTACATTTAGCAGCTAAAGGGCCAGATGTTTACCTCAGGAGTTGGTGGAGAATAAAACCGAGAGAGAATGTAGTAATACACTTAGATTCATTGGGTGGCCACTGAGACTTAGATATGTTGGATGCATAAATAAGCAGTTGTTTGCCACTGAGTCAAATCAACTTTAAATGTAAGTATGTCAGTGTTGTCTTTAAAGCTCGTTTGTGGCCAGAAAATCAGTTAATGTACGTTTAAGGTTAGAGAAATATCATGGTCTTCACACATGTTGAATGCTGGTAGAGAATGAGGATGCAAGCAGCGATTTACAGTGTCAAAACCTGATGCTTTTCCTGCCTAACCATCCAATAATGTTGTATTCTCACCTCAAGCTACAAAGTGTTGTCATTCATTTTCAATGGAAGCCAGCGACCTGATGCTAAAAGCTGATGCCTGATATTTGCCGGGCGTCATTGTAGACAAAGTCTTTAGTGTTCATTATACACAAATTCTGCATTTGAAATTGTGGCTGTTAAAATGTTGATGACACAACAGTGGTACTCATGTGACAATGAATCAGCCTACAGTCGTCGCTGCTTAACTCACCCTGTCTCTAAAAATTGGAACTGAACGTCTCTACGAAACTGGTTGGTTGACTTTCGGAGAGATGGGAAGGCTCTCCTGCCACTGCCCATCAATGACCTGGAGGTGGACAGCCTGAAGTTTCTCAGATCAACAATCTCCACCTCTCAACTCCCTCTGCATCAGCAGAAAAGCCCAAGACTCTTTTTCCTATGCTGGCTCAGAAAGTTTGAGGTGTCCAGAGAGGCGATCCTGCTGTTCTACAGAGCTGTCATATAATGTACTCTCACCTTTTTTTAATGCCTGTATGGTACGGCAGCGCCACAGCTCAGCTCAGCAGAGGAAGCAGCTGGACAGAATTGCTTGCTCCGCCTCGAAAATTATCAGCTGCAAATGCGCCTCCATCTCTGACATCTGCAAGACCTGCATTCAGTGCAAAAGTCTAAAAATACTGCAAGCCTCCGAGCACCCTGGCAAACCCCTTTTAAAAACTACCCCCACAGGATAAACACTCAGGTTCATCAAAACTAAGACATCCCATTTCCTAAACAGCACTTACTGCAGAACCATCCGATTACTAAATGGCCTCCCAATTCTGCATCAGCACTTTACAAAAGCAAAGCACTAACTACATGTGTATTTTAATGCACTTGATATTTTATCCTTATTTTGCACTAGACTTTCCATTTGGACTGTTAATATCTTAAATACACAAATTTATACAATGTTATGTGGGGTGGGACTATGTGTTATATGTTTTTTTATCTAATTTCTTGTTCTGACATGAGCACACTGAGGCAAACCCCAAGCAATTAAGGTATGTGGTAATTAAGTATTGAATCTTTTAAACAGATTTTAAGTAATAAACCTACTGTACATAGCTGTGAGTGTGGTACGGTGTGCTTGGAAGATGCTGCAGTTACTTCAACCTGAGGTGACATTTTCACGACTTGAAATGTTTAAGTAATGATACTGAATATAACAATGACATGGTTATGGTTAATGGTTGATGCTTCACTGCATAAAAAAGTTGAGGTCTGCGAAACTGCGTCACACAGCATCCTCTACAGACCTATTTTCAGAGTATACAAACTTGTAGGGTCTAACCTGACCTATTCTACGCAATCAAAGATTTTCATTATTACAGATGCCAATGTGACAGGTTTGTAATCATTCAGGCAACTGATGTCGGATTACGTCTGCAAGAACGTAAGAAGTTCCTTGAGAGACCTGTTGAAAATATCAGTGAAGACTGTAGCACTTTCATCTGCACAACATTTAAGGGTAGCAGAGGATACAAGAACAGAGGTGAACATAAATGTTACACCTATACTGAACCACCGCCGTTCTCTTCTCATCATATCAAATCCTTACACTCTAAAACTCATGCCAGATATACACGTAGAAGTGTATTTGTGCACAGGGTATTTCCACATCAGCCCTGTGACGTGGAAACAAGAGCAGACGTGTATCTTGACCTCTCATTACAAATTCTATAATGGCTTCATTTACTGAAAGACTACTGTATTTAAAGGAGATGGCAAGGCGACAAGCACAGTTTCAGATATGAAAATTCAAGTTGAGGTTTCAACATTCGCCAACATCTGACAAACTTGGACCCAAATTATTTCCTGTAGACACAATCCCAATTAAAATGGTCGAGTCAGTTACTCTCATCATGTCCACAAGCTGGTTGGAAGTTCCAGACATCTGGGACTTCCATGTAGGATGCCAAACCTGGGAGACAAATGATAAACAAACACTGGCATCCAGCAGCTTCAAGTAATTAAAAGTGATATTCTACTCGAAATCTTCCGGTACACACACCTTCTGTGGACTTGAAAGGTGGTTGTAAAAGATTTGTAGAACACTAGTCACACATGTATATGTAATTATTGCTCAAACATCTCTACTGTACACAGCTGACATTGAAAGCAGCGACCTTGAGCTCAATTTTCTCTGGAAAAAAAAAGGAAACTAACCTCTATTGCAGTTAACACTATAGAATGAGAGCAGGATTGGTCGTGTAATGAAGCTACTGTCCACAAAACACACTCAAACAAGGTTGTTAAGTCTGAAGGTGCTCTTTTAAATGTGTTGCACTGTTGACGGGCATTAAGGTTCATTTACTTCTTAAAAAGTGATTATTCCCCCAACTTTGAGTGCAGTTTGTGTGAAATTCAGAGTAGCAAACTGCTGTGTTGTTGCCATGGTGATTTTGATAAAAAAAGAATATAGACCTCTTAATGAAATCCAAACAGTCAGAAGAAGTATGCTCAGGCTTATTTACCACTTGTTTGTTGGAGAAAAAAAACAAAAAAACCCCAGCAGTAACACCAGTGCATTCAGATTTATTTGCTTTATGTTTGAACAACCAAAGAATAAGTTGAGACCTTGTATACTTTTGTAGCCAGCTTGTATCTGAAGGAAGATGTTTTTTTACCAGGTATCACACTTTGAATGTAAAGAAAAGAGGGAGTGTTGGGAATTCTCGGTCCAATTAAATATGTATATGTTGAGAGAGTACATGGGCTTAACAGGTTCCCCTCTATTCAAACACAACCTGTCTTTTCATTCTTTTATCATTTAACTGTTTAGTTCTTATTTGTGTGAATTGAATATCACTTTCTATAGTGCTCTCCTATCCTTTCTCTCTCTCTCTCTCTCTCTCTCTCTCTCTCTCTCTCCCTCTCTCTCTCTCACACACACACACACACATAGCTATCCTTTGATGTGAGATTTTGAGGTTAATATGTTAATTAATGTAGGAATTTAATTAAAGGAATACATGATTCATGTTTTTATGCTTCTTTCAAGTAATTTTTATGCACAAAATACATGAGCTGGTGGATACTGGGATTGCAGGACCTTCTCATTTAAACTGTGGCTACATTTTTTTTCTGGTATATATTAGGTTTTATTTATTGGACAGATGGGCAACCAAAGCACCTAAACACAGACGGACAGCCAGTAAAATATCTGGTTAAAATGAAAGAGGTGAGCATTACTCATGCATTGATTTTTTAAAAATCCATTCCTCACAAATTATTTATTTAGTCGTTTGGTTGATTTCATTACTTTAATGTGTTTTCTGGACTTGACTGCTGTGTTGCTATGGCAGCAGAGAAAGGGAGGTGGAGGGATGCAGGCAGGGAGGCAGGTATGTGGCGGCGGAGTTTCTCTCTGTGGAGGAGAAAGTTTATGATGTCAGATTTCATTTCCAGCAGAGTATTCCCCGTCACCTCCACAGAGGTTCCTTCCAATTTTAGTTCCCACGCTCAGAGGCCTGCTGGCAGTGTGTGGTCTGTGTGTATGAGTGTATGTACATTTCCAACTTTAGACCTTAGACATTTTGTTTAGAGTCAAGGCTGGGTTTCAGACTGATAATTGAATTAGAATTAAAATGTTATTTGGGTTGTGGTTATAGTGAGTGCCTGGATCAAGTAAAGTCTGCAAAAAGTAGCAAAAAATAGTCCTCACAAGCATGGAAAACTACCATGATAAATGGAAAGATGGTGTGCACCTGTTCCTCCGAACCCATTCTAAATTCATAAGGTAAAAATACAAGGAAATATGCTGCTCAACAAGCAGTGTTTTGCTGCCTGTGCTCCCTCCAAGTGTGTGTGTGTGTGTGTGTGTGTGTATGTTTGTGGTGGCTGATACTGGACTCACAATGCACATGCCTCTGGCAGTTCTTGCAGTGTAGCAGAATGCAGGAAGCTTTCAGTGAAAGAGAAAAATATGTGGCTTTGTGTCTCTGTGCTCGTCTCTCCCTCCGTACTTTTCCTGCAAGTCCTTCTTTGTCTTTGCTGCAGTCGGTCGATGACCGTCTGTCTCTGTTGCTCGATGTCTGTCCCTTGATCTCTCCTTTCCTTCTGTGCACACAGACATCAATACATAGATCCTGACCTAATGACGTATTAGTAGCTTATAATGAGCGATCATGAGATCTCATATATTAACCCTCCTGTGAGGAACAACTCCGATGTACATACAGCATGTATGTAACGGTGACTGTAGCGTTACAGTTGAGGATTTAGTGTTTTAATGACAAGACAACGCAGTGTGTTCGGGCACAGCTTTGGAGTTAGTGTTTTGTTTTGAACTTGTAATCATATTAGAAACCAGGGGATATGGATGACTTGCTTGTTTTGAAACCCTTGAAGTTTTTCTACTTAAAGTTGTTTTCTGAGCCTGAAAGATGAAAAAGATGAAAATGACAGAGTGAGACAGATGCAAGGCAACACTGTGACCATACATATTTGTGCACATGAAAGCCTCAGTGTGTGTGAGCGCGCGCGTGTGTGTGTGGCGCACATGAAAGGGGGTCTGAATGTGTATCTGTGTCTCCTTCTGCCTATTTTGATGTCCTGATTAGCAGTGTTTATATTTAGAACATATTAATCCGCTCAAAGTCTGCGTTCCCCAAGGCGCAGTCACACACAGGGAGACACACACACACACACACACACACACACACAGAGTCATCCCATCTTCCTACTCATCAACCCATCACCATCAGCTTTAGGACGTAGTGAAAGAGAGGGTGCATTGGAAGTAGAAAAAGAGTTAGAGAAATAAAGTCAAATGAAGTTAATAAAAAAAAAAAAACTAGTGAGCACGAACACATTTAAGGAGTAATTTTTAGGTCATTTCAAGTACAGATTTGTTAGTGTTCAACCATTTTTTAGTGCATGCTCGGTTTGATATTTGCTCTTTCGCTCCTTCGGCAGGTTCTAAGCTCTTGAGATAATAAGAACGTGCACTTTTTGGCTAATAGGCAGACATCATGGTGTATTAGCGGCATATAATAACACTGAAAAGGGAGATGAACCTCAGAAGATGGAAGAACTGCAGCCTCAAGGAAATGGATGAAACTTAACTTGAGGTGAAATTTAAGTGGATTATTACCAGCTGCGGCAGTGTGTGGTTTGTATTGTTATTACCTTGCGAGTCCGCGTGTGTGTGTGTGTGTATGTGTGTGTGTGCGTCATCATGGCAAAATGTGGCTCTGGAGACCATTATTGTAGCTGGAACTACCACAGCAGGGCTTGGGGTATTTTGCCAGGTTTTTATACTTTCTACTGTCACTGCAGGATCCAGTCACAAAACTTTACAGATGTGTGGTTGAGATCACAATGACAAGCAATCAAACAAGCAAATATTCCAGTCAAACAAATATGTATATACTAATGTAGCTTAAAAGTAGACCAATGCGAGGTTGGTTAGGCATATTGAACAAATCTGGCACCGCTCACCTGTTATGCAAAACATGTGCATCATACACGCCGATTTGGCTTTGCGGCTTGTGTGATCCCATCAAAAGATGCTCTTAAGTTCTTTTTATGGAAGGAAAGCAAAATTGGCAACATTGAGAAAAGAAGACAGCTGGCAAATGAAACCTGAACTAACAAAACAAACACTCCTGTTCTTCTTTCTTTCTTTTCTCTCTCAAACCCCTTTAAGTGCTTATATATCTGTCTTTACACACTCTCAAATGTTGACTTGATTGCTCATCACATTTGTGTCCTGTTTGCTCAGTAGTCCACATCATCTGAGAACCTCTGAGCTCACTCTGCTGATGACTGTATCTCCTGATATGTGTGTGTGTGTGTGTTGCTTTGTTGGTGTGCGTCATTACTCCCTTTGTGCAGGTCAATATGTGCGAGCGCTGATGTGTACGCAGGCCTGTATGTGTGTGGACATCGCATGTGTGTAACAAATCCCTGCAGTGTGATGGCCTTAAGCCCTATGTTCCCGCCGAATCGCTCTGAGGAGACAAATCCAGAAGCTTAGGCAAATTACACACACACACACACACACACACACACACACACACACACATACACACACACATATACACTGGCTTTCATACTCCCTTATCTTTTTTGTCACTTTCCCCTTTGCTGCATCTTACACACACTTAGGTGTACAGCATGCAGCAGCCTCCTCTCCTCTCCTCTCCGTCGTCTCTTGTCTGTCGTTCTCCCCCTGTTGGTTCAAACAGGTTATTTCTCCCTGTTTATCCCTCCCTTTCTCCACACTCACCTCACTCAGTCGAGGCTCCCTCTTCCCTCTCTGTCTGTTTCACTGGTTTGCAGTCATGGATTCACTGAGGCGTAAAGGCAAAATGGCCTCCTCATGGAATGGAAGGGTCGATGATTTTGGAAACACCACACTGAGCGCTAACACACACATGCACATGCACACACCAATAACATGTAGACCCTGCCAAAGATTTTCTGGCTGGGTTGTATTAAACTTCCTCCCCTATGGTGGGAATGACCATATGTCTTCATGTGGCTACACTCGTGGGTGTGTGCGTCTGTGTGTGTTTGTAAGTGCGCTGTGTGCGTATGTGCGCTCCACACCACCCTGCAATGTGTTATTTCCCAGTGTGTGCATGTGTCCGTTCAAGCAGGGAGAGAAGCTGCTGGTAGGTTGTTGTGGAAGGATTGTGAAGTGTGGACATACGAATGAGACGTTGTCCGGCCCTGGAGGTTTCCACTCTGTCTTTGACTAGCTTTTTAAAATAAAACATCCACTACTTTGAAATAAAGGCAACAGCTTTTCCTTCAGTATTATATCTAGTTTGAATGTAATTTTAACTATCAATTTATTCTGCGTAGGCAAGAGATGAATTATTATTGCTGAAATTCTTTCAGATAATTAAGGTTTACAAAATAGCACAATTTTATTGGACATAATTAGAGAAATATTGAGCAATTAACATTGTAGTAGGTGATAATTGTTTTTCCACAATGGATTTTTCAGAATGAGCCCCTTTAACAGCTATCCTTCAACTAATTAAGCTGCCTGCTTTTGAATGAGCTTAATTGGTAGTGCAGCTGTCTGTCCAACTGCCAGGCACAGACAACTACAGTAGATGATCACTCTGACTGGGAGCCATAGGGATGTAAAGCGGTGGATCATTATCCTGCTCCAGTGTAAAACTGCTCGCCAGGCACGCACAGAAGGCTGTCAGTGTTAGACTTTCTGTCTCTCTCTTTTATAACGAACAGAGCAACAGATTATCTTATGGAGTCCAAACTTTCTGAATCTGCTTCATTAACAACTGCACCACAGATTTAAAGGTTTTTGAAAAATAAATAAAGGGTAGTCTCAGAGAGTTTTGCGATATTCGACGTTGCCTTTAACTCTCCGTGAGTCCTTCCTGGCAAGAATGATCTGTCAGTTACACAGCACAGCCAGAGCGAGATATTCATTTATTTATTTTTTTCCAAGCGATATACTTTTCTTATCAGAGTTTTGTTTGAAATAGGAAGTTGTGCTTAATATCTTTTTAGTTTGAGCAATGATTCACGGCTTCAGATGCCTATTCTGTGTGTTTTATTACTTGCATGAATGAGCATACCTTTTTTACATTGATATTGCCTTGTGTCAAACCTATTCTGTCTGTCCAACAAGCAGATTCTGCAATGTCAAATTCTGTGCTGTGTTCCTTGGGGCTGTAATGACAGACTTCCACCATAGGGATCCTCCAAATTTCATCTTATCATAATAAATGTGACAAACCAGACTTGAATCTACAGCACATTGAGCACATGGTCTGCACTGCCGGCCCAATTAGTCACCAGAGCAGCCTTGGCTAACAAATGGCACCAGTCTGATCTATTACCAGAGGATGTTGGAGTGAAATGTGGTGTGCGTTTGGTTTCTAACACCTGTGGTTTGCCTGCTGATGCTGCTGTGAGCTGCTGCTGCATTTGGTCTTACTAAACCTATAACGGCAAACCTGAAAAAGACAACCTGACATGGGTGGAAGACAGAGGGAGAGATCAGTAGAAAAGATGCTGAGTGAGAAAAATGAGCGATGCGGGGAAGGAAGAGAAATCTCATCAGCCCCTCCACTTCTCACCTGCTCTCTCGGTTTTACCAGCAGTGGAGACAGACAAGCCCTGCAGTCAATTGCAGGTGCTAGTCAGACTATAAATGGAGCAAGGATGTAATGTTCACCTTCCAGGAGAATACCAATGAAATTCAATTTCAGTAACATGTTGAACACACCACAAACAATAAAGTTTGTCTCCAGACTTCCAGACTTGACTCATAGCTTAAAGCCAGGCTTGTCTCATTGACCTCTAATAAACTGAGTATATTCCCATTTAGAATGAAGTAAAGCATTTCCTCACTGACGAAAGGTGACATTCACCTGCCATGCAGACTTTCCGATGAACTCATTTTAAACAGTAACTTCATTAGAAAGCAATGTTTTTAATTCTACAATTGGAACATGGAACATATGTCCAGTTTACAATGACAATGAGGGCAGATTTACTAAAGATAAAAATGTAATCATTGTTAAAGCAGTTGACTTTTGATGTCAGACAAAGCTTGACAAAAGCATTCTTCTCATGTCCAGGTGGTGACTGCAGATTCTGTCAGCTAGACTAGCGGATTTTATAAACCTGTAACTAGCTAGCTAATCAAGCTAGTTTCAGTTCCACATGGTTAAAAATGCCCTAAATATGCACTCAGTGGCTACATTAATGATATTGTGCTGAAAGGCTGAGGCTAGAGCACCATGTCCCAGGCAAAAAGTCTGCATCCTTACCAGTAGATGAGACATGTATAGAAACACAGAAACAATATTGCTCTTGCATTGCGGAAGAAACTACTTAGCTACTTAGCTTTAAGTTTAGATAAAGATTTGTTAGATTTGTTTTCACCTGCAGTGTTACAGTAGATAAAGCTTTCAGGTTTGGGACTAACTGAGTTTGGCAAATGTAACTCTATCTTGTAGAGGACATGGGAAGTCCAATTAAGAGCATGACAAAGCAGCCAGCATTGACCTAAACCCAGGACTAGCTTTCACACAGTGGGGAAATAATATATATATATTTTTAGTGTAAGTATTTCAGTTCATCAATGATGTCCTCCTTGGCCTTGGAAGTAACGCTAGGTTATTACTTTTTCTTAGAAACTTTAACTTGAATGGTCAATTGAAAATTCAGATGCTTTTGTCTTGTTGCACCATGTTGGAATAACTTTGTCTAACTTATATTGCATGAAGCTAAAGCTGCCTATTGACTTCCAATGGAATGAGCCCTTTCTCTTTAACTTACAGTCAAATTAAGGATTCACTGTTGACTGTCAGTGGAATTAGCTTCGTCCTTGACTGACAGGAAGATTAGCTTTGTCCTATTGATCTGCAGCACTGCAAATCTTTCCTCAGTGATTTACAATTTAACTGCCTGTGGTAGGACATGCTGTATGATATACTGAATCTCCTAAACACTGTGGACACTAAAAGTACACTCGAGAGATGGATCTAGGTAAAAGCAATTATCCCTGATTTATACCACTTATTGAATTTATATCAAACACAGAGAAGGAGACAGAGGAAGTGGATAAGCTAACGGAGGATTTTTAGTTTTGAGACAGCTGAGATGTGTATTTTAGCAAGGGGACATCAGCTTAACACAAGGAAGATGTCCTTAGGGTTAGTACAATCTGATCTCTTCAAAATCTCTTTCTATGATCCCAGAGGAGTGAAATGACTCTTCATCACCACCCTCTCTCTGTGTGGTTTACCACAGGTGTGAACCAGCTTATAAATGGTATTGTTACAGACCTGCTGCTCCCCCCAGCAATGACAAACCATGACAATGCCGGCTACGCCCGCTCAGCTGTTTTCACACTGGAGTTTTTTCTTCATCTCAACCTCTCTGTCTTTTGCTGTCTCAACCTCAGTGTCCCTAATAACAAATGCTAGCCTTACTTGTGCCAGCAGTGCAATGTTGAGCCTGAGACACTGCAGTTTACCTTCAGGGCACTGGAAAGCCAAGAGCCTGATACTTAATTACAAAGCCAGTATGTTTCAACTGGTCAGCAGGCTGCATAAAGTAGCATGACATCGACATTAACATTTATTTGCTGCTAACTCCCCATTTGCCATATTGTATATGATGTGCTCTGTTATGGATATTGCTGTTCTTTAGGAGAAGCCAAAGTCAAATTACTACTGAGGCAGACGGTAGAGTCACTGTAATGTAACTCAAAACAACACTTAACACAACTTATACATTTTCTGATGGGCGAGGTGTTCTTGTTGGCATTGAATATATTTTATCATTACAATGTCAGATTAGAATTGAAAAGAACTGGGAAATTCTAATTGAAGAGTAGAAAGTAGAATTTGTATTGTGCACTATATGAAACCCAAAAAAACAAACAGGCATTGTAATTTCATAGAATGAAACCCAGAAAACAAACAGTAACCACACATCTTCATCAGAGGTATATCTGACATATACATATATGACATATATCAAACTTCTTCATGTAAATGTCAAAGGTGATAGTTGCTTTTCATTGTGACAGTGTTTAGTCTGGAGAAGCTGGAGATTCCCACCGCACTATGAATGCAGCACAGCACATGTCAGACATTCACACAGAAAACCCTGCAGCAAAATTTTAAACCAAATGAAATAAAATCCCTGGATTTGAGATTGTTATAAAAAATACATGAGTGAAGAAGAAGAAGTGAAGGAAACAGTAAATTCACCATACTGTGGCCACACAGAGTGTCGGTACATGAGAGAGTTACTCTTTACACTGTGAGGGCACTTTCAGACTGACAACAACACAAAAACTTAAGGGGCGCTGGTGTGGGCGCACTGCTACTGGGCACAGATAGAGGATAAAATATGAAGCAGGAAGTCCAGTTTGAAGGTTTAATCAAAATCCAAGACACTGATGGTTTATACCTTTTAAGGTACGACTGTAAACCCCTGTAAAGTTGTCAAAATCAACGTCAGTTTTCTCCTGCTTCTCTTGATGCTTGCAGGGTACATAATGTAGCAAGGTTGCCTATCTCGTATGAGCCTTTACATGCATTGGATTGGCCAGGAAAATTTGTTGCCAGGTGACATTGACATTTCAAGGTTTTTCAAACAGAAGATGTAGACAGCATGGCAGCTGGGATAGACAGATTCAGGGTTTGAATATAACAGAATATTGAATATAATCTCTGCAGGTGTTTTGATGCTAATGAAATGCTATCGGTGTGCAATTTCCCTTTGTGTCAGATAAAGCCTTGCATCACCGTTATGTAATTTTATAGAATTTAAAGAACTGTCTTACAAGTAGAGGTGAATTCAGTGCTGGTTCGGTGTAAGTCATTTGTTCCCATAAATTACAGCACTGTACCACAGAAAAAGTGGATTTTCTGAAGTCAATGTATGTAGCTTGAGGCACCTCAGTCATCCTCCAAGCTTTTGTTACCCTTTGTAGAACAGATGTTGCAAAGTGCTTCACAGTAATAGACAAAAGCAAGATATGAAATAGACACAATGTAAGAGTAATAAATAAAAAGACAGGAACGACAATGGGATACTAAATAAAATAACAAGTGCCTTTATTTGACCATTGTTTATGAATAATGAATGAAATAACCGGTTGCACATCAAGTGCATTACAATTCTTTCGTAGATTCAAAAGAGTGGTCGATGCACCCACATGCCCCCACATGCCTCAACACAGCAGCCATGATGCACACCATGCGAACAGCCTCAGTGTGAGGACAGTAATGCATCAGAGAGAAGTATGCCCACTGACGGGATGATGATAAAACTATTAACTTATGTTTTTATACAATACTGTCTGCACATTTCCTCCAGCACATCTGTCTGGCCTTTGCAGCGAAAGCAATGTCTGCCTTCACTGTTGTTTTGTGTTCTATTGCTCACATTTCATGTATAATTGCTCTAAAACAACAGCAGTTTCTCTTTCACACTGTCTACTTGAGCATCTTTCACACCCAATGCTTCTTATACTTGTGTAATTCTTACACTGCAATGACCTCATTTCTCCAAATGGATCAATAGTCCCATCACGTCTCAAATAGGCTGCTCTACATCTGTCCATGTCAGATGTGACTGGCTATTTGTTACGACTGTCTCTATTCTGTGTGCACCAAGCAAGCTGGTTAGCAGTTACATTATCAGCTGCATTTCATCAGCCTGCATCGCCCCTTGTCAGGTTTTGAACAGGAAGCAGTCAGAAAGATGCTGCCATCACCAGGCAGGTAGACATTAAAGCAGAGAGACAGGTAAAACAGACAGATGGTCACAGAGCGATAAGAAATCATCAGGAAGTGTTTATCTATGCAATGGAGAGATGTCAGTCCCTTCAGGGTAACATGTAGGGTCGCATGGAGGTCTCAGTCTTTATTGCGCGATGAATGTGATTCCATGGTTCCCTAGTTTTGACAGGCTGCATAAACAATTGTGCTACCACAGGACATTTGATTTGACAGGATACATAAACAGTAACACCAGTCCTGTACCTGCGGGCTGTCTGTGGTGCACTGAGCCGGCCCGTAATACACGTCAGGCTTTTCAGCTTAATCGTATATGCTGTATACTGTACACACACACACACACACACACAGAAAGGCCAAAAGCTGAGCATTAGACATTTCTGTCAGTCAAACTTCACTCCAGTTACATTTTTTCATGACAGGCCTTCACTTCAGCAGCATGGCATTGCATTATACATGTCCATTGCACAGCTATTGTATTGTACCAACAGTATCTTTATGTTGTAACACTTCTGTGCTTTAGTGTTTAATTTCCTCTGGGACTGCTACACGGCCGTGTGGATTTATCCTGAGATTGTGTTTTTGTCAGAGTGATGATCATGAAACTAGATTATGCTTTTGATTTCTTTGAATGCGTGATGAGCACTTGAGATGAAGCCACTTTACATCAAAAGCATGATGATCTTTCAGTGGTTTGATGTGTTTCCTCCTCAGCTGTGAGAAACTGCATAATTACTTTGGTGTCTTTCAAGTGATACTCCACCTAAAATCCATCTTTTGAGTACCAAACACTCACTAGCTGCTGAATTGAAAGGTGGCCGTAAAAAGTTGGTAGTTTTCCACTTGACAGCAAACAGCAGCTGTTGTCAGCTTGAATTCATGTCAGCCACAATGGGTTCCAGTGCTGAGAGAAAGGAGTATACTGCAGGAGTGGGTTAAGATTTCTGTTGTGAAAACTTGTCACTGAGGCATTGAAAGATGTTAAAATATTAGTTGAAAGTCACACACTGAAATGAGATGAAGAGTCAGTCAGAGTGTAGTTGATAAACTGATTCATTGGGGGCCTGAGTTCAAGTGGAAGTCCTGAAAGAAACCAGTGGCAGTTCAAGTGTGTAAAAACAAAGGTGTCATTTAAAGGGTCGGCTGTAATGTAAGCACTGAAAGGAGTTTTGATAAACTGTGTGTGAACAGTGGAAGTTGTGGGAGTTAGAAGTTTTCCACAGATTTTTTTCATTGTTCTATTATGGTTAATAGAACAACGACTATGTCAAGGACATTTGAAAGAGGTGTTTTGTTGAGAAATAGATTGTATGTATGTATATATGAATTTATGTGTGTGTGTGTGTCTATACACACACGTTTAATATTTTCAGACCTCAGCTACTGCCTGTTGATAGATATCCAATTACCTCAACAGTTTCCCATCACCAGCATTTTTGCCTCTGCCTAAAATATTGTATCTGTGTGGGTGTGTGGGTGTGTGTGTGTGTGTGTGTGTGTGTGTGTGTGTGTATGGAGAAAGGAGAAAGAGCTAATGAAGACCCAAAGGAAAGTCATTGATTTAATAATTTCTTAAAGTGTTTTTCAGCATTTCTAAAAGACAGACTGTAAATAGGATCAGAGCTAGGTTGGCAAAGCCGTTAGCTTATATCTTTATGTATATGTGTGTGTGTGTGTCTGTTGGTGCCCACTACAGTGACGTTTGTGTGTGTGCACACTGTGTTAACTATATCTCCCTGTCTATGCACCGCACCTGATATATGAGCGCTCTTGTGTTTAATTTGTGTATGCATTCACTTGAATCCTGTATTTGTGTGTGTGTGTGTGTGTTGGGGTGTGTGAGTGTGCACTCATTCAAAACCAGTCTGCTTGTATTCTCAGTGCGCGTGTGTTTATGTTAGAAAAGAAATGAAAACACAAAAAGTGTGTAGCTATAGGTGGCTCGGTTTCCAGCACAGTCTTTTATTCATGCAGGTGCAAATACACACAAGTCAGGCACAAATTAAGGAGGGCTTTTGTTGATCGAGAGAGAGAGAGAGAGAGAGAGAGAGAGAGAGAGCAAGAAGAATGAGACACACTGTAAATGTTGGAAAGAAGGTTAAGAGATCCATACAGCACTGAGTGGAAACACACACACACACACACACACACACTTGAAAGCAGAGCTACAGTGACAGCTATAACAGAATGAACTGTTTAACATACAGTCAGGCATTTCTCCTGAGAGTGCTTAACCAGAATACCTGATCATGCAATTACCATAGAAAGAGCAACAACACCCTCTGGGCCTTCTGTGTGTTTGTATGTGTGTGTAAGTGAATTTGCAGTTTAGTGTATGTACGTGTGTGTGTGTGTGTGTGTGTGTGTGTGTGTGTGTGTGTGTGTGTGTGGATCCTCCCAAGAGATTTTACCTTTTAGACTGCAGTGAGGTGCGGGTCACCTCTTTAAAGTCCATGTACGTGTTGATGATTGAGCTCTAGTGTATATTTATATACACTATATTTAGGTGTACAGTGTATTTGTGTAGTTGTGTGTTCTTCATTGACTGCACTGTCTTCGTGTGTGTTAGACATTGATTCTTGCACATTTTGTCCTTGATACCTGCTTTTCCTTTAAATAATTAACTTTTTATGGCTTATACAAGACACCTACGCTACCTTATACATGACTTGCAAGTACAAAAAGAAAGCAAAACTTTTCAAAGCTGCAGTAGAGTCGTCTTAATAGGTACTGGTTGGTTGATAAAGGTGCTGCAATTCCACAAGTGTTTTCAATTATACTGTTTTCCTATGGCTTGTTAAGCTAAGTCCTTAGCTAAGTCCTTAGCTTAACAAGAGAGCACTACAGGTATATTGAACATAACCAACATTACCATTTTCTATAGTATTTACACTCAAAGACAACCACGTAAATACAGAGTACAACACACTTGATTACAGGTAGACTATTACTAGAGTCGTGCTGCTGAAAATAAGCTTATTTCTTAAACATAATGTAAATGAGAAATCTGTTTTTTTTTAATTAGGGTAGTGCTTAGAAAAACGTATTTCTCCAGGTGGAGTTCTCCCGGCAATGACCGAATTCTAGGCCATGTATATGCGTAACCAGGTTTCTAATTGGCTTTTTACAAGTATGAACCTGCCTGAGAAAGACTTCAGACAGGGAATGTCTCAGAGCGGCTGAATGATGTATTTACACATAGTGATATGTTTGTGTATTTCAAATAATTCCATCCACAGTCTGAACATGCAATAGGCTCGAGAAGTCTAAATATTTCAGTCCCACCACTGAAAATTCTTTCTCCTTCTCTCACTGCACCGTCAGTAACCTGGTTACTTGATAGAATGTAAATGTACTAAATGCATGATTTTAATCTCTTGACTGTCGACACCAACAGGCCTGGACTGTTATATACTCAGTACCAACTTGGTCCAATCAGTCATGACGCCCAAATCTCCTAACAGCTCAACAATTGTAATGGGTGTCCCTGCCTTTACATGTGGTTGTTTGGTGGAACATGCCATTAGCTGCTGAGGGCACCAACCCACGAACATGTGCAGCAATCAGTGAGGGAGTTTTCAATCAATCATGGACTGCTGCATGATTAAGTCTTTAAAAATAGGTCTAATTAGGCCACAGTGAAAACAACTGTATGAGTGAGGCCTTTAATTCATTTGTGCCTCCAAATTAAAAGCTTGTAACCTTTTTATACTCCTCTCTCAAAACTGATGATGTTTTTGGCTTTGATTTGTTCAAAGCAATTATACGAATACGGTTATTGTTGATTAAAATAATGTGATTAAAATGTTAAATGGTTAACACTTCCACAGATGAGGATGTTTGTATACTTATTATCTTGGTAATAATGATGTATTCCCCACACAGTCAAATAGACTCTTTGATTCGTTCCCAGCTTTGACATTTTCTTTAATCTTTATTCTGGACCTGGTCATTGCGCGACCATTGTGTCTGTGCTCCTAATATGAAATGATCACAGCTTATTGTTTTCATGCCGCTTTATCGCCTCCCTGGGCATTTTGGAGAAGGACAAACATAAATGCAAGGACGCAGCACCTCTCTGTTTTCTCTGATTCAGTGAAATGTAAAACGAGACAGAGAGATTTGGGGAAGAGGGGGAGGTCGATGGCCGGTGGAAAATGGAGAGGGGAGACGGTGAGAGACAGAGCAGGTGATCAGAACAGGGTGAGGCAGTTTTTCTAGGATAGTAAAGAGAGAGGAGAATTGGAAAGCTTGATGGCTCATGGAAGCAAGGGCAGGGACGGACAAGTAAAGAATGAGATGTAAAATGAGTCTAGGCATGGCTTTCGGACAGAGGATGATGGCCTTTGGAGAACGATTAACTGACAGAGAGATGAACATTTTGAGAGGGAGAGAGAAAGGTGATGAAAATGAGAGAGAACAACTAATTTAGCCGGCCACTGCAGAGGAGAGTGAAATAGACAGTGCAAGGAGGAGATATGACATAAAGGAGACAGAGATGAAAGTGTGATTAACTTGAAGCTCAGATAGTGCTAACTAGGCTTTGAAAAACAGGGACAGGAAGGGAGATAGAACGATGGAATTAATTTGAGGTCCAGGTATCGCCGCTTTGGTTAATTGAAGCTCTTGACGACCTGCGAACTTTATTTGATGTCCTTGTCCACTGTTCATCAAAAAGGTCATGGGACTCTTGTTCACACTCTCATGTCGGTTAACTGACTCTGACATGTGATCTCTTTTGGCCATTTTTCCCGCTCTTTTTCCATCTATAGTGCTTTTTAATTCATTTTCATTCATTATTATTGAAGCAGATGTACTGACTGGGAAAAAAATGCTGTCAACAAACAAAGGAACTGAACGCTGAAGATCCTGAAGAAATACATAATAAATCCAAACAGTCCTCATTATCCCCTATCTTTCTGCATTGCTGTTTTCTCTTTCTCCCTCAGTGCTAGTTCCATTCTTACCACTGAAGAAGTGCTGTCTATTCATTTCACACAGGTTACACATTTTTATACAGTTGACTAATAAGGGAATGTTATGTCTTCCAATGGCTTCGCTTGAGGGAAGTAAAAAATGCACTTGGTCCTGTTCAATGAATTACCCTAGGATTCTTTTTCACTCTCACTCTTTGTTAACCACAAAGCAAGTTCAATTTTGCATGAGGTTACCATTATTTACACATGAAGGTTTTCCATTTTGTAGCTTTGACCTACTATCTTTTTTGCTATAAAACCTCATATCAGTGAGTGATTTCCCCTAAAGAGACGAATCCAGTTTTTTGGGATTGGGCATGCTGATTAGGCCTCATTATTCATGGGACAAAGAGTCTTGTGGTTACACATAATGGATTGGACGGCAGGGGTTCTTGAGTTTTGGAAGACAGTCAGATACAGAGACTTAGGAGGAAAAGCAGCTCTCAATCCAGAGCAACAGGGTTCAGTCAATGGGGAACTGAAGCTGCAGACAGCACATCAATAATACATGCACACTATGGGTTTAAAGGCGCATTTTCAACCTGTTGTGCCGGTGCCGACCTTTAAACCCCCACCAAACTGGGGAACCCTCAAAAATGACAGCACTTCAGAGATCTGTAGTTTGAAAATACTGTATGAATGATTAATTATACATTTTTCCATAAAATGCAGAAAAACAAGATGCAAATGAGAGGATTTAAATGTAACTCGTAACCTGATTTAGACACATGTGACTCATCTTGATGTTGTGGTGACAGGAACATCGCTTCCGTAAGATAGTTAATTACATAACAGATTATATCCTCACTCATATCAGAACAGCTCGTGTCCTTGACACAGAACAAATCGCTGACGAATTTGTTGACTAATGTTACACTAATTCCTCAAATGCCCTTCCAGATATGTAGCTTTTGTGATTGGTCGGGAACATTATGGGGTGATGCTTCCCGTCCAGGTGATGATGAATTCAGGGAAGTAGTCACAAACCTAGCTGTGGATGAGTCTGGATTGAGGCAATGTAAATTACCTTCTGTTTGCCTGGGAGGGCTGGTCGGGCCACTTGGGGCGCACAGACTGCATACCTGTTGCTTCACTGCAAATCCGATTCACTGAATCGGAAGCACATTGAGATTGAAAACTGAAAGAGACAGAGAGTACAGAACAAGCCTGAGAGAAAGAAAATTTCACTATGTTTAAAGAAACGGAAGAAAGAGAGAAGAGACGTAAAGGACAGTTGCACTGAAGCTTTAACTGAAAATGGAAAAAACTGGAAGTGCGGAAGTTTTAGACTGCATGTAAGAGAGACTGAGGTCTTTTTGATGCCTCTTAGTGTCCAACTCTGATGCCAGTTAAGCTCATTGAAATTGAAATTTCAAAAATTGAAATATATTCAGAGAAGAGGGTGAAGGGCAGAGAAAAAGAGAGGGATAGAGGGAGAGGGAGGCTTTTGATGCTCTGCCAATATTGTTCAACTGTGATGCCAATGGAGGGCATTGAAATTGAAATTGAAAGAGAGGGAGAGAGATCACAGAATCCCAAGGGAGGAAAATCCCCAGTGGGTAAGAGCTGAGACTTCTCTGCATTCCACGGAGGCTTGAATGAGAATGACAAGGAAGCAGAGAGAGAGAGAGAGAGAGAGAAAGATATTCAATCACTAAAAGAGAGAGGAGGGAGAGGAATGGATGTCATGTGATGAAAATTATTCTAAGCACTTTTCCACAGTCCCCTGTCACTTCCCCATCACTAGAACTCATATTTGTATTCATAGTTGCTGAGGCAGCCGTGTTATTCACATTCATACGAATCTCTTCCTCTGTATTCATCTTAATGTTTTAAGTCTTCTGCTTTCTTCTGTCCTTACGGCCTGTCTTTGACTTTGGCTCAGTGCAGCACCGATTTGTATTCTTTCTTTGGTCACATGAAAGGCAGAGAAGAAAATGTGATGCAGCAGAAGAGAGCAGAAAAACAAAGGTACATGGAGGTCAGAGAGAGAAGATGGAGGAGAGGAAAGAGGGGAGGGGGAGACGTGAAGTGAAGCTTTCTCTTTCTCTTATCAAACAATACTGCAAGATTAGTACAGGAAACCTTTTTTTCATCTCTCCATTTCTGACTATTTCATTGCCTGTATGGGTTCTCTTCTCTTATGGGCTCACTTATGAATTACTAAACCATAGTTAAAAAAAGTAGTAAAAATTACTCTGCTCTCCTTTTACCTCTTTTTCATTTGTCCTAAGTATCCATCCATCTTTCCATTTTCAACTTTACATTTTTCCTTTCACACCACCAGTCCTTGTCACGTGTCCTCCCTTTAATCATTAATGCAGCCACTATTAATTATCTGATATATAAGAGGAGGCCATAATTGGATTAGAATAAATTAAGTATATATTAGTGTGTTTGTGTGTCAGTGTCAGTGTCGTAGCTCTTTGTCTCAGTATTTCTCTATGCATACCTTTTACTGTGGGTATGTGCTATGTATGTTTTGAATTGCTGTGAGAGTGCCTTCTTCTACATGTGTGCATGTGTACATGGATGCCAGTGTGCTAATTTGTGTGTGTGTGTGTGTGTGTGTGTGTGTGTGTGCGCTCCCCTTTGTAAGCTTTGATAGCTGTTATGGATCCGCCTCATAATCTTTTACTGGAGCCATTTTCGTCTGTGGGCTCGCCTGCAAAGTGATTGGGAGGAACCAATTGGGACTCAGTTCACCCAGAGAGTAAAGAGGAATGCAGACAGAAGAGAGAAAAAAATGGGTGGAGGGACATTTGGGATGGAAGGTGAGAGAGGGAAGGGAAAAGAGATGATATATTAAGGATTGTGACATAGATGGGGGAGGAAAGAGCGGCGAGACAAGAGAGATGGATATGATGAACCCCGTAGGTAAAGAGAGACGTAGAAGGAGATGAAAACCTGAAAGTGGAAGGGAGTGAGAAATGAGTGATGGATGAAGTGAAAGAGGAGGTAGTGGTGAGAAAGATAAGGAGAGATAGAAGGAAGGGATAAGTAAGTGAATGAGTGAGTGTAATTGATAAATGAAGAGAGATAAGAATCAGGAGAGCTGTAAATTGATTTGAAGTGCTTGCAGAATTTAGTCAGATCACCCCAGGGACAGTGATGCAGACAAATAGAACAGGCCATTTCTTCTCATAACTGTATCTCATTAAATCAAATTATGATTTAAGCCACCACTTCACTCACTTAGCACTTCAGAATTACTCTCCTGAAAAAATGTACGCTTGAAGAATCACAATTTTGGATGCACTTCATGAGTTACTTCCCCGCCAAAACAACAAACCAAGAAGTAATCAAAATCAAATCTTAATAAATGATGAGAGAGGATACTGCCACTTGTTTCCCAAAATAGTGAAAAGTCAAGAGATTAGTGAGACTGACTCCAGATTTGGAGATTTGTCATGAAGAAAACAACATTTTGACTGGTGCTATCATGAGTCAATTATTCAGTCAGTTCAGTTCAATTACTTTGGCTGCATAAGAGACGTGGACGTAGCTTCTGGGTCTGAAAAGTGAAGCCATTGCAGAAGCGCCTTAAACCTGCATTCTGCATTCTCGAAGCCTGAATGTATATCTATGATGTAAGTCTTAGTAAACATTTTCCTAATGACTTTATGTTCTCAGTTGCTACGTTCGAGTCTTCAATACAACACTTTGTTCGGTTAGTAAATTAAGGTCCCATTTAGAGTAAAACAGACGATAAAGCAGGCGATGCTTCAGGGCGGGACTAGCTTGTGACTAAGCAATCAAGAGGTGGGTCATGCTGAAACCTAACCAATCAGACGCAAAGGAATGAACATCACTTCTGGTTCCAAAATCATGATGGCAACGTGCGAAATGCCAAACTCAAGGCTTTAAAACGGCAGTCCACAAACAAATGGAAGACATAACAGAGGCTGCATCCACTTCCTGTATACAGTCAATTCATAGAAAATGTACCTACGATAATTAATTAATTGCGACAGTGATGTTTCAAGAACATGTGCCTAAACACTTGTTTCTTCAAGCTTCGCAGATGTGAGGATTTTCATGAACTGGCATTCAGAACTACTCCTGGCAATTTATAGATTAAATGATGAAATGATTAATCAGAAAACTAATTGGCAGATTGATCAATGCTGAATAATTGTTAGCTGTTACCTTGTCTTAGGTTTGATCAAGCCCTAGTAGTACTTTGCTGTTGCTTCTGTGCCAGCTACAGGAGTTCTAGGAATGTTGTGTGTGTTCAAGTCTTGACTTTACCTTATAATTTTCAACCCTAGGTGCGACGTGGGTGGTGAGACTGTACAAGGGAGATCAGAGAGAAAGACTCTGTTAGACAAGGGCGACAGCACCAACAGCCACTTTAAGATGAGAAGGGATATGTGTGTAAGTGTGTAAGAGTGAGGGAAGAAAGCCAGTATGTCACCATGAAAGAGCGTCTGTATACGTGTGTGAGCAAGCACGGAGGATAGTTACTGCGTGTGTGTGTTATTTTGAATCCATTACCAGAGAGGTGCAGTCCATCACATTAGAGTTAAGACCAACCTTATTAAGATAAGAAAGAATGAGACAGAGCTAAAGCCTATGGGAACCACTGATAAGACCAAACAGTGTCGGTCATTATGTGTACATTTATGCACGCGTGTGTGTGTGTGTGTGTGTGTGTGTCTGATTTTGTGTGTCAGTGAGGCATGCGTGCACACTCGATCACACCCTTCACCAGCCTCTTACTCAGTATAAAGCACACCGGTGATTAGTGACTAAGTGGGCTGAAGTCCTTCTGTGTGAGGTTTCTCAGTGGTCCACTGGGCTAAAGCTCATGCATGTCCTTAAAAAGCCACTGTCCTGCTGAGGATGACTTAGCCATTAAAGTGTTTCTTTTCCTCAGGAAGGTTTCAGGAAGTAATTATGCAGCGAGTCACAGTCTGTAGGGAAATAAAGGTTTTGTTTGAGACAAATTATACCTCATTTATACCTGGGCTCCCCACGTAGGACAAGTACAATACACTAACTTTGGAGATTAGATGCCGGATGGTGAAGCATTAAAATGTGAAATGAAATACAGATTTTTTTTCTTTTTAGTTATGCTTTTCATGTAAGAAAATGATCTTGAATCAAGTTATACAACTTAAAGGACCACATTCGGTTGCTTAAAGGCTATTAAGTTGTCAACCATTCTCAAACCTGTCCTTTGTGCGGCAGGTAAGGATGCTCATATATCTGAGAATTAATAATAGGCTGCGAGGAAGCAGTGTCAAAGTAAATGATCTTACATCGGTATTTTGGAGAGGACAATGTGATTTGGGCTGTTTTTTGCATTATAAAAGGTTTCTCTCCACTACCCGCTTCTTACATCTGAGATGTCATACTGTCCCTGAATGCATCAGCTTTCAAATCACTCCACAGTCACAACCCCATTACCACACGGTGACGAGGGAACTTTGACAACAAAAATAAAGGCAGTGAACTGCTCAGCGTGATGGATTACCTATTTCAAGTAAGATTTAAGTATCTTCAAGCTGATTTCCGTAGTATTACTGAGGTGAACTGAAGCAATGGCTGCCTGGAAGACAGAAATTCCATCTAAAAAGATAAGCATTAATTAGAATACATATTTCATGCAAAACTAAAGATATGGTCCTTTTACGTCTTGCAGCACTATGTGGGTGATACCATTTGTTGTGGGATAGTCTTCCTTCCATTTTCACCATAATAGAGCTTTTCAGGTCTGACCTTGGCCCATGCCATACTGTACCAGTCTGTATGGAATATGTAGCATACCATTCATGGAGATATATCAGTGCCTGTGCCTGTCCGTCTGTCTGCATTTGTCTATCCGTCCATTTATCTTTCTATCCAGATGGAAGATTTTATAAGGCTGGGGGGTAAAATTCATAGAAACAACTTTGCTTTATAGGGAGCCTGGCAAGACTGTTTGTTATGCACACACGCACACACACACACACACACACACACACACACACACACACACACACACACACACACAAACACTACATACACAAAAACAGCCATCAGGTTGTTTTGCACACACGCATACATGCACACAAGTGACCAGTAAATGTTGCTGTTGCCAGCAGCCTCTCATCTCATAAAGACCTGGAGAGGAGACCCAAGTAATCAGTGAACACGCTGTAAACTGGGAGGATGATCGTGTATGTGTGTGTGTGTGTGTGTGTGTGTGTGTGTGTGTGTGTGTGTGTGTGTGTGTGTGCGTGCGTGCGTGTGTGCGCGCGTGTGTGTGTGTGTGTGTGTGTGTCAGGTAGCAGACACAGTGATAACTCAAACAGTGCTGTGATGAGAGGGGAGAGACTGCAGTGGCATACAGCTGGCATTTTATGGCACCGCAGCACTCCTCCTGGCTTCCCAGTTCCTCTCTGCTTTGCTGTCTCACTCTTTTACTCAACCACCACCTCTTCCCTGCATTACAGCATTCACCCGTTTCTCCATGTCTCTCCTCTTTTTCTCTAGTCTGCACACACCCGCCCACCCTCTGACTCCATGTCTCCCCGTTTGATGTCTTTGGGGCCGTCTCTCTCTTGTCTGTCTTTTTCTATCTTTGCCAAGCTCTCCCCTCGTCTCATGCAGCTTCTCCACCATCTATTTGCTTCTCTTCTCACTTACTTTTCCTCCCTCTGATTTTCTGTTCCCCCTCCTCATTATTTGGATCTCCCTCCCTCCTCCTCGTCTCTGCCCCATCCCCCATCTCTAATCCCGTCTCTCCCTTTTACTGCGAGGCATGAGGGCTCTCCAGTGCACAGTGTGAATGCCTAATGAATCTTATGTCTTTTACAAGCCTCCGCCCTCACCCATTTCTGTCCTATCTACCTCTCTCTCCGCTTCCTTCCCTCCCGCCTTCCTCCCACCACTCTTCTACCTGTCTTCCACACTTTCACCTCCTCTCTTTTGCTTTATTTACTAGCTAGGAGCCATCCAGCTGGTTACAAAGAATAAGAGCTGCCCAGGGGACACCAGAGGGAAAAGGGAGAACTATTCCTCCCCCTTTTTTTATGAGAAATCAGGAACCACCTACGTAAGGGAGGTTGTGTGAGTTCCTGTCATGGGGCACATTTGGGGACGCACAGCAGTTTGGGGACAGCTTGTCAAATTTAAGATCAAATTGGTTTGAATTTCACCACAGATGTTCACAGCTCATTTTCTGACTGTTTAAGAGTTAACCTGCTTGTGTCTGTTCGTGTGTCTGACAGTCTGTGTGTCTCCTGGCTGTTGCTGAGATAGATTGCCTATCAATTGTTTTGTGCTGAGGAGAGTATTGCTCATCCTGCTCTCATGTTGCCAATATCTTCCCTGATCATCCTCCCATTGATTCAGGCTGTTGCAGAAATGGCCGGTTCATGTGTTTTCCTGTACCTCGGTCTTCTGATAAACAACCTTTGCCCAGACCACCAATAAACCTCAAAATTACTTTCTGATCAGGTTATTGATTCATCACTTGACTGAATGGTTTGACCACCATCATGTAATGAGTCTGGAGGTATAGGCATCACAGCCCTCTGACACCATGTATCGGGCATCAAACCTCCATTAGCAACCTTGTGACTGAAAATGAATTTTGAACAAATTTGATAACCAAATAATTGTTTAAGTGAAAATTTGCTGCTTCTAAAACATAAAGACTTTTGTCTGTTTTCTGTCACAGTAAATTGCATAGGGGATGCAATAAACTGATGATTTTACATCCTGTGATGATTTTGATTTCTACACACCCTTCCTTCCCCCGATTTGAAACCTGTAAACCTCACTGTATCAAAGTGATCGGGACAAATCTTTTAATCTTGCAAGGTAACTTCATGACTATGAATAAAAGCCATGAGTTACTATGTTCTGAAGCTTACTGTTACGAATTAACGGATCTGCACAGAAAGCAACAGGGCTCTCGTAAGCATTTGTTTTGAGTGACAGAATAATAGCTGCCGGCAAATAGCTATGAAAATGGCAATACCATGCACAAGGGGTGACTGTTGTGCTCAAAATTCAATTGGTTAGTTGATGCAAGGGCATAAAGCTGGACTCAACAAATTCTTTAAGACAATACTAACCAATTAGCAGTTTGAATATGGATGGACTACATTTGACTGATACCTGATTCACTTAGAGTTATTTGGACAGTGGATGGGTCAGGCTAAGTTACTGCATAAATACTCAGAAGTTTTGAAATGTTGGAGGAACAAAACAAGCATGTGATTAAGACATGCCCTGTGGTTTTGATGACTAGTATGGGCATTTCATTTGATTATATAGACTAAATTAGTCATTGATTAAATGGAAAAATAATCCACAAGCTGATTGATAATGAAAATAGCTTAACACTATGGCATGACAGGCATGAATGAGCATAGAGGACAGAGAAAAAAGACTTTCCTGTACAGTCAGTCAGTGATTTCAGTGATTGAGTCTCTTTGAAATAATGACATTTTTGTAATGAAACTCATAAATACCCATAAGCCACCCTTTTTTTTCAGTGTATCAGGGCCATATCCATAATAAAGTACCAAATCAATGCCTGCTGTGCAATGAGTTTTGTTTGAAAGAGAGTTGCAGCTTGTTAAGCTTGTCCTTCTGATGGAAATATTAAACTCAGACTACTTCATCAGAACACTCTGGGATTAGTTCAGTCAATAGGACTCAGTTTATCATGCACGCAGACCTGAGGCATGTAGTTTGGAGATTGAACATAATTACACGCCTTGCTTTCTCTTGTTCTTGGTCCTGTCCTTGTTTAAAAGAAACGCCTAATTTGTTTATGGAGCACTTCTCTATCTTGTCATCATTCTTGGGAAACTAGGGGCATTCCTTGTATTCAACATAGAAGTTTGGCCTCTGAATGATTGTTGTCATTCATGAATTTGATACAGTTTACACTATTGTTTCAGTCATTGTTAATCGCTCTGTGTGTGGAGTGGAGTGGAGGAGCAGAACATTGTGCCTTGTCTCAATTATTCCTGTCACTTCTGTGTTTGCAGAAGTGCAGAAGTTTTATTTTCTGGTTTCATGTTGTAGCCACATAGTATTTTATTCATCCATCTGTCAGAACTACAGCGATTTAAGTGCAAATTTAGAGTTTGTTTCAAATCAAAGAAGTCGTTGAGTGCAAAAAGTTAAAGCTTGTCCTTGAAGTTTCAGTTCTGGGTTGATTTCAAGTAGACCAAAATGAAATGTTCATAGTCATTATCACATTATTTCTCATTTGAGAGCATTTAACAAACCATCATTGGTGGACTTTCAACTTTCACAGCACTGTTTAATCTATGGCAGAGTGACAGAGTCAGTGATTGTTTTGCGCTGTCCTCATTAAAAGACCTGGCAAAATTCAAACTCATTTTAACACCCAGCTGGACGAGCTTCTAGCGGATCTGTCATGGGCACACAAGCAGATAGCTTCCAAGGTCTCCTCAAAGGACCCCTCATGGATGTCCGGCTAGATTGCCTGCGGTGTCTCTGTCATCTTCGTAATTGAAAGAGAAACAGTTGATATGCAGCCATGTCGAGCTGTCAGACTCCTGTCTCTGTGTTAATGTAATGTTAATAGAAGGTTAGCCTCTGGAGGAAATACCTTCCAGATCGGCCTGGTAATGATAATGCTTGATCCTTCTCCTGTGCTCTTGTGTGTGGGGCTTTTGCATAGACATGCACTGTATGTCTGTGTGTGTGTTTACCTTAGTTATATAGTGTTTACTGTATGAATACATGTGTCATGCTTGTGTGTTCCCTGTTTGTTTGGCTGTTTTCGCATTACGATGTGTCTGCGTATTACCGGGAGATGGACGGCTTAGGTCAGTGCTTAATCTTTTTATGATATTAGAGTAACTAGATTACAGACTGCATGTTGACATACGGTGCTAATCCCTAATTTGTAAACAATTTCACATGTCAATATCCCTCTGTGTGTTATGCACACATTCTGTACCAGATCTCTGGTACTGAAAAATAAAGTCAACTGTGCTCGCTAACATATTTATTTGAAACTGCATGGCTGAGGAAAAATACAGGCATTTTGCTCTCTCGTCTTGATTGTTTCCTCTCTATGTCTTCCTCCTCTGCTTGTCCTAATGTGCTGTTATCTTCAACTTGAAAATGACTTCTTAAGTCACTGCTTGGTTTAGTTTCCTTTTTTGCCAGAAATTTTCTCACACCTATTTGGTGCTGAGCTATCGCTCGACTTTCAGTTTATTGCTTCATATATTGGTGATAGGAAGCATATTTTCTGGCGCAGCCATTGCATGGTTTCCCCCAGGAAATGAGTTAGCGGAGGTAGCAAGCTTAGCCTTTTTATCTCACACATCAGCACCTGATTGTGACTGAAACCCTGGAGGTTTTCTTTGTTCTAGACATCAAGACGCACTGCTCTGATTAATTAATGTGAAACAAACATACGATGTAACTGATCAATCAATCATCAGACAGATCCTGACGCAGCTTATCTCACAATCAGTGTATTAAGTTGATGGTGGTTTGAACAATCACTTTTCTCATTAGATACGTGACTTTTGCTGAGTGATGTAACACTGCCGCTGAAGCTTAGTAAGCCTACTATTGTATTTCCCTAAAATGTCTTTTCTGATGTTCGTGGAGGCGGTCTTCAGCGAGTGCCTCCACTATGAAACACAGAAAGCACACGCTATTGTTAATCACTCAAATAAACGGCTAAATGCAGCAACTGATGTTGGAGTCAGTGCACAGGCTGAAGCCAAACTATTGAGCAACATATCAGGCTTCAGCCCAACTAACTTAAGCATTTTCATTGAACATTTATGCCGTTTAGGGCTGATGTAACACAAATCTTGTCACTTGTGTTAGATGATTGGAGCTGTACCAAGTCTGGACTTTACAATCAGTTATAATCCTCCTAATAGTTGTGGAAATTCACTTTTGACAGTTTTGGACATGTTTTGGGTCCCATTTGTGATCATACAACTGCGTACAGTTAAATGAATCCAGCTGTAGCAGTAGAGAGACCATACTCATTCACAGTACCGTCCTAAACATTTGCAGTACTGTAGCATTGAATAAGTAATGGTACAATTCATACTGTATTTTTTTAAGGGCCAATGACACATCTTGTGATTATGTAGTTGCTAAAACAATATTATGTGGTAAGGTGTATGAGAAATAACTCGAGGAGAGCGGCTTGAGAGGCAGATGTGGTTTGACAGAATTACATTAAGTTAAGGTCAGGAGGTTATTAAACATACCTCAAGAGGTGCTGGTCAGGCTGAAATGGATGGAGGGAGGGAAAATGAGAGATGGAGGATGGAAAGAGACCAATAGAGAGGTAGGGTTCATATATAAACTGAAAGAAAGAAAGAAAGAAGGAAAGAAAGAAAGGAAGGAAGAATAAACAGGAGCTGAAACAAGGGCATTAGCAACGCACCATTGAGCCCTTGTTTTCCCTGGTTGCCGTCTGTATTTTTCCTCTTTTAGTTGCTTTCTGACAGCTTTAATCAACACAATAAGGCTTGCTGAGATTTCATTATGGAGCCTTGGCCGCAAGGGCCTTTGAGGAAGGGATAGATGGATGGAGAGTTTCTAAAGAGGGGGGTAGTAAGCTCAGAATTGAGGGAGGACAGCAGAGACATTTTTGGTAGATGGAGGTTGAGAGAATGGGATGGGCAAAGTCGATAGCAGTAGATAGAGTGAAGCGGGGGGGGGGGATTGCGTGGGCGAGAAGGCAGGGGGTAGACAGGGAGTAAGAAAAGATGAATACAGAGAGAGGGATTAAAGAAGGGAGGGTATCGATGGATGGTTACTGACAACACGTGCAGAGGGGAAGGCTGAAATACTGGTGTTATGAGGCCACTTGATTGGCCCTGAGCAGCATGAGGGGGCTTCAGAGGAGCAGATCAGTCAAAGGGTCAAAGGGCATCCTGCAGAGAGACAGATCTCTTTTGATGCTCTTTAATGGAAACAAAGGAAAAGAAAACATCTTCCAACCCCCCACACTTCTCATATACATAACTCAACCTCACGATATGTATAAACTCACTGAGTGAAAGAGAATCACACACACAACTTACAGCTGAAGAGCACATGTACATAAGCGTAAGTAAAATGACATACCATAAATAACAGTTGTAACATATGTACTGTAAACTTGTGTCTGCACAGTTGCATGATTCACAACCGTAAACACTAGCTGTCAAGGTTGGCAATACATTGAATACACAGTAAATAGTACAATTCAATATAATAGAATATGCAAAGTTAGTCAACCAAGAATTTAACAGTCACTAGAATTGCTGTATTTGCAACACATTAGCCTCACACTAATCATGTTCTGATAACTCATTATCAATAGACAGAGTGTTGGCCTCCATTCAAAATGATGTATCACTACACAGGTTGGAGGTGTTGACATTATGTTTTTACTTAGAGGACATCAAGTTTTGAAGAGGGGCATGTTTTGTATGCTTTCTTGAGACTCAAGGGCAATCCACATGCGTTATTTGAAGTGTTTTTGATGTCCATCACTCTCCTGTCTCCCAGAACAGATTAACTTCCATTTTATCGAATGTATCAGCCCACATTTATGCCAAGACAAGTGCATAAGACACCCGTCACTCAGGGTCCAAAGCTTTTTCTTTTTTACACTCTTTCTACTACACTTAGTGCAGTGCAATCAACACAGGCAGCTGTTAAAATCACACACATCTTCTGCTGTTTATTTGTTGTGAACTTACTAACAGTGTCTAACTTACTAATAGAGTGATTACAGCTCCCAGCATTGCAATGAGCTTGCTGTTTTCACTATAGGCATTGAAATCAATGAATCAATAAATGAAAACAATACTTATTTCTTCCTGTGAAGCCTACATGAAAACCGGTTGTGTTCACCAAATTCCAATCGTCAGTCAGCCTGGTGGTTGCAGTTTGGCCAGCCCATTGTAACAGCCGGTCTCTTGGCGTCCACCTCAGGAACTGTGCTGCTGACAGACAGCTAGCTTTGAGGACATAGATGACGGAGCACAAGTCAGTGTCTCACTTTGGTTGTGGATTCCCCGTAAGAGTTGTTGGCAGTTGGCTTTGTCCACCTTAGGTCAAGCACATTGCTCAAATTAGAATTTTCTGTCTTTAAATGAGCTGGAAGATGACAGAAATTAATAAACTCACACTCAGAAACATGACTTACTGACTAACTAGAGCATTCACTCACTATCATTATCATATCTGAGACAACACAAAGAAAACTATCCTTCCTAGTCCAGACATCAGTGGCAATTTCCTCCCCAGCACACTTTGTTTCTGTGTATGCACTGTTAATGTTCCCTTGGCCATTGCTGTTATTGATGTGTCATGTATACAACCAGTCTCTGTCTATGTTATAGAGTGAAACAGACAGATGTACAGATAGAACGATCCTAGAGATTTCTAGTCACCCAGAGGAGAAGTCAGAATGATCTGCTGTTTTTCTCTCTCAAATAGGAAATCCAATAGTGTGTTTGTGTGTGTGTGTGTTGGTGTGTAGGCATGCAGGTGTGCCTGTGGTTGAAATCTGCAGGTACTGCGCTGTTATTTGAAAGGTTTTTTGGGGTCTCCAATTGAACTAGTGGTGGAACCTTTTCTAAATGTTGGCTCAATATCCTCAAATTAACAGGAGTAAGTTTTACAACCACATAATTGGAATACTCATTTCCATGACAACATTATTCAAATTATGAATAGAGGTCCTGAATCAATTTATGGAGAGTGGTCATTTTCTTTTCTTTTCTTTTATTATTTTCCTTTCCTTTTCTTTCCTTTCCCATTCACTGATCCCTCAATAATGTCCACTCATGGTTCAGTCAAACTGTTTGAAGTTCTCTCCTGACTAAACTGTGAAACCATCACCACTGACCCCTTTTTCTTCAGCTAACATGCTCCACTGGCTGTGGGTGACAGTGTGAAAGTTTTTGTGTATTTCTTTTTGTGTGCGTGTCTAAGGACGCTTGTGTGTGTCTCTTTCTGTGTAAATACCTTAGTGTTTACGTCGTCTGTTGGGCAGAGGATATTTCTTGTGTGTTTGTCTGTGGTTAATCAGCCGGAGTATATTTCTGTCCTCTGTCCTTCTTTGTGACACACTCACCTTATTAAGTACTTAGTAAATGCCAATAGACTCTACTCTGTCTCTGTACCCTTTTTTCTACAGGCCTTGCTGCCCTTCTCCACAATTCAGTGCAACCAAGCACTCGATTAAATGCATATATACAAACTCAAAAAATATATAATTGAGCATGCATAATGCAGAAAGTGCTGAAGATGTTTGAATGTATTATGTTTGCCTGTAAGTGTGCATTTATGAGTATTGCAGTTTTTATCATTATTGTTCTGTGCATTGCTTTTTCGATCTGTTTATATTTTCATATATCTTCTTTTCAGGTGTTTGCCATTTTTGTGTGTTATGGAAGTTAGATTTCTTTAAAACTAACTATTTTAGCTTAAACTAACTCAAACTGCTATCTGAGACATCATGATTTAATTTACAGTGTTTCTCACGCTTTTTCATGTCATGGAGTCCGAAACTGACACAAATTAGACAGGAGACCCCCATTTGATGAGATTTTGTCCCACTGTTCCTCATCTGATTGGATCTTTGCTTTAAATGTTTTATTACAGAAAGTGCGTAAAACCCATGACCACAATAGTCATAGTGGATGTGATAATAGTGAACATGAATTGCTGGGGACCTCCTGGAAACCCCTCAAGGACCCCTTGAAGGTCCCTTGGACTCCACTGCCAAGCATGTTTTCTACATGATGGCAATATAGAGGCCATGCTTAGACAGACAGTGTCTATCTGTGTCTCTGAGTGATGAATTATTCAAATGATTCAATAATCATTTAATAATTCTTTACAGGATCAAAATAACAATATTATATAAACCCAGGTTGTTTCTCTCTGATACTATCTGTCTCACTCTACCACTCTTTGACACAACACTTGCTGGAAGTGTAATTGAGATGGAGTAAAGACAAGCCACATGCAACCTATACAGCTCACTGGGTGCAAAGAGGGAGAGATGGGAGGAAGGGTAAAAGACAGAGGAGGAACATAATGAAGTGTGCTGCTAACCGAGAGTAACAAGTAGACTGACAAAGTCCGAGCATAGACAGACAGTCGCATACACCATGTGCATCCGGCAGCACGGAGTGTAGGAGGGATGATGCATGGGGAGGCATGGAGGGACGAGTAGGGTCGTGGATGCACAGTGTGTTACCGATTGCATTGGAGGGTGGTAAAGATAGAGAGATGGATGAAGAAGGACATGCAGCATGCCATTGATGCCATTGATACCCTTGGAGTTGAGGAGAAGCAAGAAGGATTGGAGAAAAAAAGACATAATGAGACGGATAGAGACAGGGGCACTGGAAAGATTGATTGGGGGCCTGCCACTAAACATTAGCATCGCCCCATCTCCTTCACTGCACTTTGTTCCACATGCTTGTGACACGGTCTGAGAAAGTAAGCAGTGCAAGCTAATATCACCATCCTTAACACCAAAATGATCTCCACTAACACACCCCTGCTGCAGCTCTCTGCCTACTTAAATACATTCAAGTTCAGGGCAAGTCACTGAAATAATAAATGCTTGCAGACGAGAAAAAACCTTTATGTGTCTGTTGAAATGTCACTTAGCCAGCGCAAAGCTCCTCTATGCTCCATCGTGAAAATAAAGCACTCTGACTCGTGCACTTCTACACGGCACTGCTTCAGCTTTTCTTTTTTTCGTCTTGTCGTGTAAGCTTTTGGCAGTAGACGCTGTGACCATTGATGCCGCAAGATGCAGAGGCCTATACCACGTCAATACCTGAAGAATAGTTCATGTGCAAGACATATTGATCTAGTGAAATCTATGCATAGGGCAGAGTTGGCCAAAGCAATAGTGCATTCACAGCACCTGGCCCAAGAATAATGTATTCTTTATATTCACTGTGGAAAAAAGCGTGCTATAGTGGATTGGACCCTTTGAATGAGAATCACCGAATGTTGATGAGGCTGACATATAACAGAGAGGAGTGGCCTCTATATAATTGAATTAGGTAACACATTGATTCCATAATTTTAAAGCCGATAATATCCCATGAGAAACTATAATAAACCTATACTGTATACCCTTTTTTCATTCTATTTTTTTCATTTTTGTAACTTCCCTGAAGTAGACATATCCACTGTAAATGTAAGTCACATTTTTAATGTAGATTTTGCTATGTTGTGCCAACCTGAGGAGGATTTGGTTGGAAATCCATGTGGTTCCAAAGTAGAATATGTTATGGTTAAGTAGGTATGGGATGCTGTACCATAGACAGGATCACAGGGTTTTGGGGTATGGGAGGACAACCTTCACAGTGGAAGCAGATGGAAAAATTAGCGTCTATGCCTGCAGCACTCAGCTTAAAGTATACAATATAAAATATTTCTTCATGAAGGGCACGATTCCTACAATACCTTAGGTGCTCATTGGAGGCGAATAAATGCCTAGAAACAATGAAACAAATCCTGTTTTTGTTCAAAATCCTCAAGATACAACCACCTACACTTTCCTACAGTCTTTCTAGCACTCAGACATGCACAACATTGACAGTCCAAACAAAATATCTATAAAATAGATATCAAGACAGACAAAAATACCTGCAATCCCTTTAGATACGTTCATTGTAGAGGCATATCAAAAACAAACCAATAAATACATGCTTGCATGCCCCATATATCCATATATTTATCTGCTAGGAAAAAAGAGAGAATGAGTGATATTGACAATATTTGAAAAGCCCACATAGCGTTACCATTCCACTCATCAAACTGTAGAGATACATTAGCATAGCACACAATAGTGTCTGCCTGTGTCAGGTGTGAGGGTCTATTAGAGTGCACACACAAGGATGTGTATGTATGTAGACACAAGCACATACACAACTCATAATGTATTCACAGGCAGCCAAGCTTTTTCCTTTTCATCGCCATTCAGGCGTCATGTTTTCCCACACAGATGCTATCGGCAGCAATAAGCCTCTGTGGTCATTGCTATTCAAAAGCCATAATGTCACCCATATATTCTGTTCATTGGCAGATCCTAATAGGAACAAATTACCGGCTGAAGTTTCTATGGGCTTGCTGATTGGCTGCGTTCATGCCATGTTGACTTATCGATGAAGTTCCTATTGAATATTTAATGTATTTGTCAGTGTGTGTTTGGTTTAACACTGCAATTGTCACTTACAAATCACTACATTCGCTTGCAGATGCACAATTTTCATTTCACAGTCGGGTCTTTGTTGCACTGCTGAGTGACTGATTCTGTTGATTTGGCAGAGATAAACATTGATAAACTGTTAAAGTGTGTGTGCTTATGTATTTACTCAAACACAACTGCTATAAATGAAATTTCTGGCTTTTGTTGGGATACAGCCTGGCTGAATGATTGGTGAATCCTTGTTTATTGTGGATAGGATTAATAAAAATGTGTCTGGTGTGTATGTGTTTGTAAGAACTGTTAGAATCAAGTATGTCGCCTGCAGAATTATTTAACAGATACAGAAACCATGCATAATTAGGTGTTATGCACAGTATACATGTCAAAAGCTCAACAGCAATGTCGTTTTGCTTTTGAGCAAACTTCATACTGCCCAACATTACTAGGCAACAGCTACTCTATACTTACTGTAGCGCAATTTTGTCATTCTCTTCACTGTGTTAGAGAAAAATAGGATATAGGTTATTGCATCATAACCAGCTTTATTATGTTATGCAAAATATTGCCAATATCAAATATGTAACAAGACAAGACATCCAGGAAACCAAGAAATTGCCCCCCAAGTTGTCCATAAAAACACCAAATCCCCATTAAGGGTACTAAACTACCGCTGGGGAGCCCCTCATCCAGATTTTTGAATGACCATCAAAAGCGGCCATCCTGCTATGGATACCTCTGAAAACATTCATTGCCTCCACTCTAAGAGTATATATGAATTAGAAGATGGTTAAAGAAACCATCCAAAGCATTCTCTGCTCCTACTGATGCGTAGCAAGTGAATAACAGCATACATCCTGAGTTTAAATGTACAAACTAAAAACCTAGAATCCCACCCAGTTGTCTGTCAATAACAAAAGTTCTGCATATTTCAGAAAAAAAACCCAGGCACCATAAGCCTTTGTTATATTCAAAGAATATAACCCTCCATATCAAATCCTTTATTATCAACTAAGTGTGAAATAATATTTATATGTGTATATATTCTCACAGTTTAGAATGTGGAAAAGACAAATTACATTTTTTTTCTGTAATTCTCTAACTCAATATGTTTGGTTATTCAGAAGCTTATTATTCAGAGGTCACAGTAAAAGTTAAAAGGTTTTTCATTCATCCGTTTCCGTGTTGAGAGTGTGACACCAGTGTGACACTAAGGGGAGATGGAACAGCATGTCCTCGTTGAGATCCTTGTTCATTCTCAGTGCGTGTGATTAATTGCGTTTGAACGTGTATATATGTGTGTAGGCGTACTTTTCTATGTTAGTGAACTTCTATATTTATAGTGTTTTCTGTCATCTGTATCTGTCTTTGTACTTGTTTTTTCTGTTTGAAGACATAGATGTAGTGTTTTTGTATGCTTGCCACAGGCTACATTTGTGTGAGCTTGTGTGTGTGTGTGTGTGTGTGTTACCACATGTGAGATCCTTCATCCCCAGATAAGACATGGGCTGGAGGACAGCAGGGCATCCTAGCTTGGGGAGTAAAAGCATCAGCAGGGATCTGATGCTTTATGTGTGTGTATTCGTGAGTGTGTGTTCAGAAAAAAAACAGCAGCTGCAACACATATATTCACACACACACATACACACGACCATAGCCTTAGTCTGAGGGCAGTGCTGTAATAGGATGTCTGATTACTGTCAGATAGCGTGTGTCGAAGAGAGAGAGAGAGAGAGAGAGAGAGAGAGAGGGAGAGAGGACCAGGAAAATGAAGGAAAAGTATTTTCTCAGGGAATGTGAGAGAGTGTTAGCAACAGTAGACTAGACGAGTGAGAGAGCGACAATCAGAAGTCAGAGAGGGAGAGTGGACATGTTCTCCCTTTGTGATCTCTGAGCTTAACGTTGACCTTGTGCTTTTTATCAGTGGTCTGGTCTACAATCATTGCTTATCTCCCTCCTTCCTCACCTTACACTCTACATCTTCTCATCTTTCCATCCTCTCCTCATTTCTTCCTACCCATCTTCTCGTCCCCGTGGGTCTCCCCATCTCCTTCCATCCAACGCTCTACACCTGTCCTCTATTTCCTCCCTGCTTTCTCTCCATCAATTTCCTCTCATCTGTTCCACCTGATTCCACCTCCAGTCTCCAGCAATCCCACAGAAAGCCAGTGGGATTAATCTGATTGATTGGAAGTATTGGTGATGCGTGACAGGTGGCAGAAGGTCAGTCGACTCAATGGAGACATTAACTAACTTGTCTTTTGCCTGAAGACTCGCCGAACAGTCTCCAGTTGCACTTGTCAGCTCTCACCACCAGACTGATGGTAAACAGTTCATTTGAAAGGTTGCTCTCAGCAGTTAAGCCTGGACCCCGACAGAAAGCCGCCCACCTCTGAGCCTGGTTCTGTTCAAGGTTTCTTCCCGTTAAAGGGGAGTTTTTCCTGCCACTGTTGCCTAATATAATATCTGATGCTTGCTCATGTGGGGATTCATTTTGAATTCTTGAATCGTTGGGTCTCTCTCTTAATGAAAGAGTTTTATCTAGACCTGCTCTTTATGTAAAGCGTCTTGAGATAACACTGTTTGAATTGGCGCTATATAGATAAAGATTGATTGATTGAACATGATTGTGAGTGATGAGATTAACATTTCCTCACCCTTTACTTCTGTAACGACGTTAACAATTACATTCCCCTCAATATACAATATGATCTCACCATGATATATGATGATAAAGGCAATGAAGACATGCAGGTATGCAGACACAGCACACAATTTATCAGTTTTTTCCAGATAGAGCCATCACTGAAGTCTCACATGGATTGTTATAGTATTGTACTACAGCTTGCAGTATTTAAGCCTACCTCAGAGTGAATGTTAAATATTCTCATGACGTTCCCTTTATATAAAATGAATTAGTGGAGTAGTAGTAGTGACTGTAATTTATGCATTTATTTATTTAGATATTTGATAATGAAACTCAGGTGCTATCCTCTTTTTTGATGAATAAACAATTTATAACATTCACTCTTGATTTATCTTTTTTCCCCTCTGCCCACAAGTATTGAGATTCAAGGAGTTTGCTGGGTACTTGTGTCGTTCGAGCACTTGTATTCATAATAGGTTTGTTTCAGACTGTATTGCTGGTATGCTACAAGCCAATATAAAGTGCATGTATGGGATGGTAAAGGGGGGCCTCTGGATGACTGCACATAAGCGTACGTACAAACAGCCTTTCCTGTCTCTCATGCACATACACTTGACACACACACAATGCTCCATGCAGTGGGTTGTCCACCTGTCTCCCCTCAGACCTGAGAAAGTGCTGACTTCAGCTAGACTGCTCGACTCCTGTGGTGAAGACAGACCCGCCACCCCCTGTTCCATCTACCATGCACACATACACATCCACACATACCTATTTTCTGTGGGACGGCGGGTGAAGTGAGACGTTAAAAGGCTAAGATCTTCTGCTTCTGTCTCCTTTTCTGTTTTGCACACTCCCCCCTGTATGTTTTTTTTTTGTCTCTCTCTTCTTTTCCTCTCCCTACTCCAATCTCCAAATCCTCCCCCAGCATTCACTCGCTTTGGCCTTGTATCCCCCTCTCTCCTGCAAACCTGCATGCACTCACAGGAATAATGAGCAGTGTGTATGTCTGTACAAGGTCCAACCTGTTCTTCCTGTTCCCCCTCAGTTTTAGATATCTGTATAGTGGAAAGCAGCACTGCCTGTCCTCTATGTATAAAATAAAGATGGAGCAAAAGTCCTGCTTTTTAATTCGATCATTCTAGAGATCTGCTGCCCTACGACTTTACTTCAGACAGGGACAGTAACTAATATACATTCAAATTTTGCCCTTTTTTCAGCTGTGTGAGCGACATCATGGAATACTGATTCTGTATCACACTGTCACTGCGTGTGGTACAAGTACAAGACAGATTCATGTCGTAGGATATGTACAGTGGCTACTAATTTGATAAATAATGCAGATGTACAAGCTGGAAAGGGAGTTCTACAATGGCTGTCATGGCCATTACTTTCAATAATGCAAGTGCAGGATAGATGGATGATAAGGCTTGCTCGCTACAGTCGCTAATATTACTACTGTAATATTAATGTCATAATAGATGGGGATGTCATGCACTACACATTTACTTGTTTTCTTTTATACTGACATTTATCACTTTCTGTCCTCTTTGCACAGAGGATAAATAGTCCAATTGTTCTTTTCTGCACAGCAATTATAAGTTATCCAATGAAGACATATATAATATCATTACAACTGTGTTTTACTATATTCTCAGTCATTCATCATGTGTTTATACACCAGCCTCCACTTATGGCTGCCCAGAGGTTTTTGACAGATGCATTTATAAACACTAATATCTGCTTACAGTACAACTACATGGTATATGGTGTATCATAAGCCATTTATTAAATGTTTATGTTGTGCATGTGAATGCTGAGCAGGGGGACTTAAAGTTAAGTGTTGCCCAACTTGGACTTGGGATTGAAAAAAAGGTAAATATTAACAAAAGTGGGAAAAAATAGATTTAAGGTATCATTGTTACTACCTGTAGTAAAATTTTAGTGTGTGAAAGTGTGATCTTTACTTTAAGCCAGTTGAATGTAGCTGAGGAACTTTCAGTCTGATCCAGTAGGTAGCACTGGAACGTTAACACAGAGTTAGAATTATAATAACACAAAGTAGAAGCATACTGATGGATAACTCCAGTGGCTATCACTTTATTATTTAGGTCTGCTATAATACACTCAGGCTAGACTGTGAATTAGCTTCCTAGATAGATACCACAAATTACTGTGTTTTGTCTGAGCGCCACTTGAAACGTTTTATTATGTGCACAGTAGATCATCGCAAATATCCAATATCCATTCGTCGATGCAAGCTGCTACCTCAGTTTATACTCTGATAAGTCACAGTGCTGTGGGCAATTTTATCTCAGTGAGCTTTCACACTGTGCTAATCGAACAAACATTTACCAAAAGTACATTCAATTTCTATACACTCAAACAACTTTTCCCATTTTTCCAATGTCCTTATCAGTGTTTCATTATCAGCAAATTATAAGCAATTTCAAGCTGAAGTCTGTTATGGGCTCACAAAATGTTTTCCACCTCAGGGTTTGTTCAGGTCTGAGCAGCATCTTTTTGGGTTCGGGTTAGGACCGTCTTAAATTTCCAAGCCCATTTCAGGCTCTAAGGCCTGTGTCCTTTAAGGCATAGTTTAATGGGAGGATGTAAATTTCCTGGGACAGCGGTTCCGTGGGTGTAGTCAATGATTCATTAGCAAGCCTGGGGAGAAGTTTCAACTTGGGTTGAAAAAATGCAGAACACAATATTTACCGCACCACTTCATGCACACCCGAGCAAAGGGGGGTGATGGGTGGGGGGTTGAAGAGGCCAGCATGTGTGTTGTGCACATAGTTACTGGAGTGCACACAAATACATGCAAAGGCAAACGTTCATTGGTAAGCATAGACATTTTCACACAAGCAAGTGTAAGTAGCTACACAGACATATATAGACACACACACACACACACACACACACACACACACACACACACACACATAAATCAGTGACTTCAAAGGCCCACGCTGCAGTGCCCCAAGCCATGAACAAAGCATAGAGAAGCAAAGGGCAACTTTTAATTTTAAAGCAGTGCTAATGAGGTTTGGAAAGAAAGAAAGTGTGTCAAAATGAGTGCGTGCTTTTGTGTGTTTGCTGTATATTTGTTTCTCACAGGTCTCTGGCAGGTGTTTCTGTGGGGATGAATTCAGTGGGCGGTTTTTATCAAAGAAACGCATGCTAAGCTGGAGAAAAAAAAATTAATTTCTTCCTGTGTGGATGTTTTTTTCGGAGCAGACAGCCTCATATTTGGACCAAGCATGCTGACTGTTGTGGTAATAGTAACAACTGACGAGGCGTGTGCACGTCTGACTCATAGTTGCAGGGACAAAGACACACTTTAGAGAAAGACAGTGAGGGTGACACAGCTATATCTTGATGGAAGGGTCATTAAAGGCTGGGACTTTGATTCCACTGCCTTCCTTTCATTTTGTTACACACCCACATCAAATACAGAAATATGCATGCAGGCACATAAACACACACACACACACACACACCAGTACTTGTGGCATTAAGACAGCTAGCTTTAAAGCTACTGTCATTACTCATCTTGCTTCACAGGAAACCATATTAATGTCCGTGTGTGTCGGAGCTGTAATGTCGGTGTTAATGCATTGCATGAGTGTATCAGTGAGTGTGCAGTGTTATGCAGGTTATGGTTAGCTGTATGGAGTGAAGTTAATGACTGCTGTTGGAGTTATCTTATCTATCAGACAATACTTTTAAAACAATACCAACAACATGTTGGTTTGGAGTAGAGTGACCATGAAGAAGAGGGCGATTTCTGCCAGTGATGAAAATCTCCAGTCAGCTGCTAGTTTCTTTCTCTTGCTAAATTTCATTGCGTTTAAAGGTTTTGGTTCGTAATTTTCTGTCTGAGAACGTTAGGTGACATTCATTGTAGACTCCTATAATAAATATATTGTAAAATCGATGGGTACATTCTCCTCAAAAATTTGGTTATAGTTCATATTGTTGAAATAAATGTATCCTCTGAAAAAAAATTGACAAGCTGAAGATGAGAAGAAAATGACAGGTGCAAGATACACTCAATGAGAAAGAGTATTTTTTTTTTTATTCATGCTACTCTTGGTTAATAGATGAAACAGTGCAGAGAGAGAGAGGAGAGCGTGGGAGGGAAGCAGATTGTTAATTAAACGTTGAGACAGCGGTGTCTCCCGTCCTGAAACAGAATGAATTTAATCTCAAAACAGAATGGAGTTAATTACTGATTATATGGGTTTTATTTGGAGAAGCACTGGACGCACTTAACATCGAATTTATCATCACAGCTTGCACCCTGCATTTTTGTTTTTTTAAAACAGCTGCAGGGACAGTCACATGGAAATGCACACTCATTTAAGTTGCATGCACGTATTTGCTCAGATTACTGTATGCACCCCAGCTCATTGGTTGACACCTACACATATGCACAAAAAATAGACATTTATGCTCACAAAAATATGCTTCACACCTACACTCAGAGAGGTAAACAAACTAAGCTCTCACATACAGATACACACACAAATACACTCAAGGAATTAGGATTCAGTCACATTCTTTTCCACACTGAAGCCTAAATAATCAGGTTATTAGAGATAAACTGAGAGCTTGTGTGTTGCTGCTCAGCAGATGTAGAGCCCATAATTCAATTAGCCCATTGTAGATGAACGTGCCACAATTGCTGAATTATGTAATAAATTGACTGTTACTGTGATCCAATAGAGCTGAGACCATTCTTTTATCAGAAGTGAATAAAGAGAATTTCTGATTGGCTTCCATTAGTATGCCCGGTGTGTGGTGTGATGTCTCTAAACAATTAATTATCCAGTTTTTACACAATTAGCCAAATTATGAGCCTGCAGATTGTGTTTTTGGGGGTCGTGGGGGAGTGAAACGTTTCAGACCATAACGACCGATGCTGCAGTTGAAAGTTGAAAATGATTCAACAGCTTTTCAGTCTCATTTCTCAAAAAAATCTGGTGACTAATTTAGACTTATTCTGAAAATGAGGGATATTATAAACACGTTGACTGCCAAACTATGTGTTTACTGCTCTGTTTATTCACATGATAATGAGTAGCTGATGTTAACAGCCACAGTTTCTTTCCTTGGAAAAGAATTGACAGCAAGATGGTTATTTGATTTGGCCTACAGAAAGCTTTCACACCTTGTCAAGTACCTGAGATGCAGGTTTTTAACCCAGATCTTTGCTGAAATCAATACCAGCTTGTAGTTCACAGGAACACTTTTTTACATCTGACCAAAGTTTTTTCTTGTACTAGGAGCTTTCCATTCAGCCTCAACAGACAATACCAAAAGGATGGCCCAAAGGATAGCTTAGCTTCTATTGTTTACAAGGTTTTTGTCATCTGTCTCTCTTTTTCTCTACATTTTTATTTTGAAATGTGAAGCAAATCCCCTGTCTGGAGTGTCGCGACGTGCATGTTTTGATGTTAAATCTCCCTCTTGCAAAGCTTCCTTTTTATTCAGCAACTTCTGCTTTTAACTAGACGTTCTGCTGGTGATAAAAAAAGATGTGATGTTCCTCCTGACCTAACCTTGCAGCTTTCCTTTCAACAGAGCAGCGAAGGTTCGCTCTAATAATTGATGTTCGCTTTTAACGAGCTGCTTTTTTGGCACCGTTAAAGACGACAAGTGTTTTTTAGGGGTAGGAGTGAATTTGGCTGCGACGCTCTCACGTGTGTGTGTGTGTGTGTGTGTGTGTGTGTGTGCACATAAACACTCACACACCAGATTTGATATTGTCTTTATCTGGGAAATCTGTTTTCCATGGGGACAGTTATTGATGATGATGGGAATGAGACTATAAAACAAACAATGATTTAATCACTTTTGTGCTGCTCCAAGGACAATGGAGAGAGAATGCAAACATCAGCGCTTGTGCATGTGTGTATACACTGAAGGCCTTGTTTCCTGTGTGTATGGATACAAAAGTGTATATTAAGTTGGTGATTATCCTTGAGAAAGTATTCTGAACTTCCAAGTATTTGTATTTAGCGTAAAGGGTGTGTGTGTGTGTGTGTGTGTGTGTGTGTGTGTGTGTGAGTGTGAGGGGTGGATGGGGGTGCCTGTGCAGATTTTGTCACTGTAGTGATTATCCTTGAGAGGCTTTTAATTTGAGGGTAATGAGTATTTGTTTTAGCAGTCATGCACACTGGTATGTGTGCAACCGTACGGGTATGATAGCTTGTGTGTCTGTGTGTGTGTGTGTGTGTGTGTGTGTGTGTGTGTGTGTGTGTGTGTGTGTGTGATTAAGGGGTGTTATATAGTGAAAGCGACAGAGTGTACAGATGCTCAATAAATGGGCTGGAACAGGCAGGGAGGAAAGGGGACATCATTCACACTCATACACACACATGCATGCAGACAAATGACAACATTGAACACGTAGACACACACACACACACACACACAAGACATGGATACACTCTGTCAGTCTTATTGTGCACAGACAAAGCATGTGGTATCTATGGCAATGACATAATCCTACACACACACCTTTACACCTTGAGCTGCGCTAATGATCTAATGAAGCCGAGCTAATTAACAGAACAGAGCTTAAATATAAAGTATGGATTAGTGCAAAGCAGTATGGGATGTTGGATTTTGTGCGTGTGAGTGAGACAAGGAGAGCGTGTCTGACAGAGGGTTTTGAGTGTGCGCTTGTTTATGTGGGCGGCCACTTTCTTCTAGACTAAAGGTCATTCAAAACTATTAGCCGACATCTTTTTTGTCCCAATGGCTTGAACATGTTTGATTTGTGGTGTGTTTGTGTGTGAATACGTGTGTGTGTGTGTGTGTGTGTGTGTGAGAGAGAGAGAAAGAGAGAGAGAGAGAGAGTGAGTGAGAGAGAGAGAGAAACAAAGGGGAAAAAAAGTATTCTTCATTATGACCTATTGTGTGTGAAATGACTAATATTGCTCTGACTGCTGTTCTTGTAATCCTCAACAATAGGAAATTAAGGACTGTGATGTAGGCAGAGTGGATATTTCCTACCACTCAGACTGTGTGCAGTGTGACTGATTTTGAATCATAATTTTGCTCCATTCATCTCTGTTCTTTTCCGCAGTTTTCTTTGCTATGAATAACACCTTCTGCCATCACCATTATGTCCTTACTTTCATTTATTTGTTTATTTCCTCTTTCTGTCTTTCTCCTCTCTTTATTTCCCTGCTCCAGTGCTGTACCTCGTGTCATCTCACCCAACTCTCCGACTCATGTTTCAGTCTGTTTTGTCATGAATGTTTAATTCTGACATATATATTTAAAACATTGCTTGTCTTTTTTCTTGTTGCTGTGGTGCATTGGCAATCCCCAGAATTGCTTCACTAACACTACTTCCTGTGGTTTGGATTTTTTTCTTGGGCTTTCTTGATTTTTTTATGGCGGTTGCTGCTGTTACACTATCTATTTACTCTGATATTTATCTCAAAGTGCTTAGGCTGCTGGGAGTGTAAAACCACATCACCTCAGAGTATAAGGCTGAGTGTTTACAACCAACTTAGAACTTAGCTTTCTAAACTGGGTATAGGCCAAATCAAGGGAGAGCAACTATATGTGAGTGATGAATACAAAATAAAGAAATGGCAATCAGTGACAGATAATACATTCTGTTCCTCTTTCTCTTTCTCTCTCTCCGTCCCAGGTGGTGTGTGTATTGCCCAGTCCTTGAAGATCCCGAGGGAGCCAAGGCCAGGGGAGTTTGACAAGATCATCAGACGCCTGCTGGAGACCTCCAATGCTAGGGCCGTCATCATGTTCGCTAATGAGGACGACATACGGTACGTGCTACGCACTTAAACAAGTCTGCTGCCACTGCTCATAATTTTTCTGCTGCCTTCACTTCAGTGACATATACTGTTGCATTTTCTACCTATTCTATAATAACCATTTAAAGATACCTACATGCCACTTTTGGTTAAAAGCAAAAATGCTGAACTGACTTTTGCGTATCATCATTGATGTTTTTATGGCAGAAGTAAAAATTTATAATACACTGTTGCCCATAAAGTTGGAATAATTGTTCAATACCCCCAATTTTGTTAAAGCCTGAATACACAGTTTGCAAAGGTTAATTGTGGTTTAAGTTTCACTGTGATATGTTTGGAGTTTGATCAATAAAGTTGAGAAGATATACACTTTATTTATCAAGAATAAATCACATTGTCACAATCATTTCATGAGAAGAGGTAAAAAACATTTTATTCCAACTTTATGGGCAACAGTGTATAAACTGTTCTTAAGATTATCAGCTAGTTAGAGCAATTACATTAAGTAATTCTAACCCTTACTCAGTCCAGTATTTACTATTTTTTCACCTTCTTATCATAAACTGGTGCTCTTTACTGGTGCAGTTACTGAGGAGGGAGGAGTTCACCGTCTTGATCAATGGGAGAGCAAAAGGGCCTAAAGCCACCAACAGGATCTTACCAGAGGCAGCGTTTTTTCCCCCGGCTTCATAAACACTTGAATTCCCTGTCTTTTCTTAAACAGACGAGTTCTGGACGCAGCTAAAAGGAACAATCAGACGGGTCACTTCCTGTGGGTGGGTTCAGACAGCTGGGGGTCCAAGATCTCTCCTGTGATTGGCCAGGAGAGAGTGGCTGAGGGAGCCATCACGATTCTTCCCAAACGAGCATCTGTGGATGGTAAGTGTGTGTGTGCGTGTGTCTGTATGTGTGTGTGCTTTCGAAGCCTATTGGATCAAATTAAGGGGAAGGGGGAAGGACTAGAAACAGAAAGTGAAAGACACACATGTTCCCTCTCTCTTGATCCCCGCGGGCAACAACTTTTTGCCATTAGGCCATGGAGGATAACCTCATTGGCTCCCTGTCAGAACTCCCTATTAGATAATTGACTCCTGGAGGGACACTAAGACGACAAGATATAAGCTAAAAATGAGGGAGAGAGAATCTGTGTAGAGGTTTAAATGAATCAAAGTCAGTTTTGGCTGGTTGACATGAGGGAACACACTAAGGGGTCTTCAGAAAAGACCGAGGCCAAGACCAATAGCTTGATCCGAGGCAAGGTCTCTGTAAAGAGAGGTTTAAGCCTTGTAAAAATCCCTGCTAGCAGTTTTCATCTGCCTCCAGTGTTTGTGCTAAGCTAAGCTAACTGTCTGCTAGCGCTGATTTAATATTTAAAATACTTTGTACCACAGAAAGTGGTACTGATCTTCTTATTTAACTCTGGACAAGAAAACAAATAAGTGTGTTTCCCAAAAGTCTAATCATTTCTTTAATTAAATAACCATTAATTTGGATTGTCCCTAAACAACTGTCCTCTTGGTGGAGATATTTCCCCTTTCTAAAGGAAGAACCTAAACTTGATGCTGTTTGAAGAATCCAACAGTACTGCAAAAGCTCTCTTTTTATATTTAGGAGGGTCACATCTGTGATCACAATGAGAAGCATGTGATCCCAGATGATATGTGCTACCCGTTGAGTTGCAAAGGGAGTGAACCCACTGTTCCCAGCAGTCGAAGTATCAGTTGTGCTACACAGGTGCACACAGAACCAATTTCCCTGACAGCAGAGGAGATTAATCAAGGCAGCCTTGTCAGCTTTTATAGCGAGTCAGGCATGGCACAGGCTGTCCAAATCAGTGTGATAGTCCCCAGTGATTTCCCCTCTGTCAAAGGTTTGTTTCATGTGTACTGTTTTGCCCTAAACTACAATGCCAGCAGTGTTGGAAATGACACCCTTCTTCTTAAAGAAGTGTTGCAGTCTTCTTGGGGCGTTCCTGAGGTCCATAGGAGCAACAAATAAATCCTGCCGTATTCATGTAGCCAGCGCAGTACTGATGATGTTTAGGAGGGGTACAAAACAAAATGGCGATAGAGGATGTCTTCAAAAACTCCAGCTTTGCCAGCTTTTCCTCACAGACACCAAAGCAAAAAGCTGTTTACCCAGTTAATTGTGGTATGAACTAAGTAGTACGACTACAAGGAGCGTTTTTGTCTCCCTCATTTCTCTTTCTTTTTTTTTCACCATCTCTTTATCTCAGCCTGCCAGCCTCTGACAGGTATTTCCATTCCTGCGAGTGGAGAAATGTGTTCTTCCCTGTTCCTCTCCTCCTCTATACTTATTAAATTAGACAAGTAGCCAACGCAGACTGTGAAGGCTCATTCTAAAATGTTTGCTCTCCCTGCTCTCAGCCTCAGTATTTGATAGGAGCTTGTACACTGGATGGCTCCACAGAAATGGCTTTTCAGTCACCCTTCAGATCCATAGGCTATTCATAACATATACCTCAGGGAGTCAAAATGTATCACACTGCGATGAACACCTAATATTTTAAGTACAGACAGGCTAAATGGAAAGGAAGCCCTTAACTCCTGAAGCACTCGTGCCCTCCTCACATGACACCATTAAATACGATCTTTGAGGAGATGAGAACAACTGTTGAATCAAAATGATGCTGATTCCATCCTCTTTGTGGACACATACAGTAGATTTATGTAGTGTATTTTCAAAAAGGAAACCCCTCTCCACCCCACGTATTTTAACTTTGACCTTTTCTGTCTTTTTAACAGCATTTGACCGGTATTTCCGTAGCCGCTCGCTGTCCAACAACAGAAGAAATGTTTGGTTTGCTGAATTTTGGGAGGAAAACTTCAATTGTAAGCTGGGGATGCACGGTAAACGGCCTGGTAGCCTGAAAAAATGCACAGGTAAGACTTGAGTTCCTGCATAATATGAGTTGCTATCCACAGTGATTTCAACCATTTATAAAGAAACAATGAAACTCAAAATGCCCGATAGCCAGAACAGGCAGCGTTTTCCCTGTAGACCATAATTAGGTGCACTTTGTTCGGATTGCTTCATAGCACAGACACAAAAATAGATAAAAATGCTCCTAGCTAGAGTGGGGTTTTACTCTTTCTAACAGAGGCTGTAACAACTCATTTTGCCAATTTGAAAACAGGTGTTCTAACTCAATGCCTGTTGTGAATTTTATCCTTTAACAAATCTGACAGGTGGTCAGTTCTAATTGGTCTGCTCTTATTGCTGCACCACATTAACTAGATCCTTGCGTCTTCCTCAGTGCCATTCTTCATCAATGCGGCCTTCAGAGGAAGAAATCCAAAAAGAAACAGCAGCTTCAGTGTTTCACAATAGTGAAGCCACCATAGAAACAAGTTCACCCTAAATAATGATAAATACTAACAAATGCAATGTCTTTCTGGCTATTTCCAATTAGGCTAGCCTGCAAAAATCTCTTAGGCTTGTCTAAGGCTTCATTGGAGCATCCGGACTCTGAAAATTTGTCAACAGGGACAAGCATAGAGGTTTAATTAGTGTATGCATTGTAGAGAGCCCTGCTGGCTCTAATAAGTATCCTTAAAGCACAGATCACACCAGCTGATGGGCTCCAAGGAGCAATGCAGCTCAACAAGACCAATTGTTTGTGTACTCTAAACTAAAGGGGGAATTTAATAATTGTTGGAGTCTTTGCTTGTAAATATGGTAATTTTGCCTCCTGTGTGTGTGTGTGTGTGTGTGTGTCCTGTGATAGGCACTTCTTTACTTCATTCCTGTGTGTGTTCACGATATGTGTGGTTTCACCTGCATTTCGCTGTCATATCAAAATGTCTGCAGCTCGTCTCTTTACACAACGCCAAGCACTGTCGCTGCATCCTGTGTGTCCCGTGCTGTGTGTGCATGTGTGTATCCATGATTTTGATTTCGCTGTGTCTGCGCTTTCACAGTGCGTACAGCACACTTAGAGCAGAGTTAGTAGTGCTTGTGGACATTACCTGTATGTATGTACATGTTCACGAACATAAAACCTTTCCGGCTTAGGTTCTGTGTGACCTCATTCTGCTGTGATTGAGTCTGTATGTTTATGTGTGTGTGTGTCACTGTGAGTATTCCCCGGCTGACGCTCGCCATTAGTTCACATAATTAGGTTTGTAAGGGCTGTGACTCCCATTGACCGTCTATTACTTGCTCTGGCATCTGTGTATGCGGCCGTGTATGTGTCGAAGGCCCTGTAGTCATACGACAGAGTCCATTAATTCCAAGTGCTGGGGGTCGCAACCTCCAAATCATCAACACAGAAGCCAATCAGCAGCCTGCTGCTCAAGGTCGCCGTGGTGACACAGCTGATGGGAGGATGTGGAAATGGGAGTGATTATTGCATGTGATTGGGCTGAGAGCGAGAGGCAAATAGAAAGAGAGATAGGGTCAACAAGTGCAAATAACAAAATTAAGAGGGATTGGAAAATAATGTTTGGATGCACACAAATTACAAAAGGCACACAAAGGAATAATGATAATAATAATATTCATGAATAGCAGAGGGAAAACAACAAATGAGAGAGGACAAACCAATAACAGACATAACAGTATGACTGACCAAAGGAGAAGGAAATGAGAGTGAAAACAGTTCTCTTGCAATCTGAGCTGCTTTTAACATGTAGCCCCGTCTCCTAGAAACTATGTGATGAAGAAATGTTATCAATGAATGTTCGTAGCAAGTTGGAAAAATACTGGACAACGTGTCATGTTTTCTGTATTTCATTTCATATGTATTTCATATGTTCTTATGATTAACCAAAATGTAACCACAATGACAATCTTTCCCTAACTTTAACTCAACCACAGAAGGGAGTCTTGGCACAAACTCTGGACTCTGGTGTGACACTTTGTGCATCCGTCATCTATCCTGCCCACCTCCCTGCAACTCCACCCACATAGTACATAAATGTAATGTTTCACTCGGTCTTTAAGAAACTTTATCTGTGAACGCAATCCATGTATCAATTGTTGTTGTTTGTCAGCACAAAGTAACGAGGGAAACCAATTTAGTAATTTACAAGAACAATTTCTTGGAGACAGGTTTGAAACATGACGGAGTCCGATCCTCACCCAGGTTTGTTGAATATGTCATGCTGTCATTTTCAAATCTGGCACCACCAATAACAAATATCAACAGCAGCATTGTATGATACATAGAAAGACGTATTAAGTAGAAATAGTCAAGACTGTACCCCCACTTCCAAGACTAATTGTATTCAAATTGATTTTATTAAAGTAAAAGTAGCAATACTACAATAAACGTCACCCACCGAGGCCACTAAAATAAAAGGTATTATTAGCAAAATGTACTTAAAGTGTCCAGAGTTCATAATTAAAGTAGCATAATTCAAACCACCCGCGATGAGTGTTTTACTATTACACATTATAAGGCATAAATGATAATGAGTCATTACTGCTGCATTATCTCTCCTACTATGGTGTATTATGCTAATTTGACACAATGGATATTCATCGCTAATAGGTGACCACTAACAAATAACGAAAATGAACTCCCAAATGTCAAAGTAGACGTCAAGCAACTCGCAACTCCGGGCAATTGTTTCCTGAACGGATGCGTCAGTGTTTCATTAGTCAGTCTTCAGCTTGGGCTTTCTCTCACTACGCAGCTCACGCATCACCTTCCCAATAAATGCAACTCTTTCGCTTTAACTTGTGTGAGTGCAAAACAAGTTTGTGCATATTTTATGGAAGTATACCCAGTATTCTATGGCAAGTCAAACATACATGCACTTTTGAAGCTGTTATATCTTTCAGTATTACCTGTAGTAATTCATTTTAATGATTTATTTACAGTACATAGAGTTACCTCAACTTTCATGTTTCATCATTTCATCTGTCATTTAGAGAATAGTCAGAAAGAGACGAAAGAGAAGGAGACTCCAAGGCACTCGGACGGTTGAGTGTAGTAGAAAGCCTCTTTTATCCTGAAGCATGGCTAATATACTCGTAGGCACATCAGCCACGACAACTCAGATATGCAATAAAACTCTGTTCTGTTGAAAGCGTGCAGTCAGGTAAAACCGATGCCCGGGGAGAAGCTGACTGAGGCAGACGCCAGATCATAGATAAGACTACATACACACATACATGCTCAGAAACACTTATGTGCCAAGTGGCTGCAGATTAAATCATGGATGAATGTGCGTCTCCTTAGTAATTAATGTGGCTCTTTGACACCTCATCCTCAACTCCCACTGGACTTGCTTATGTAAAGATGCAGGTGCGAATACCTCTTACAAGCTCTGTCTGTCTCACAGACACACACATTTTAATGTATCTACTAACGTGAACTATGACAAAGAATTCTCAGTTAAATCATTTAGTATTATTAAAGCGCATAAACAGTCTTCACTCAGAGACACTTTACCAATCAGTCCAGTCAAGTCAATCAATTGCTGTATGTTAAATATAACTGCAGGATTGCCTGTTTGGCCAGTCAACCAAACACAGCAGGTTCACCAAGCACAAAAGGCAATTCCTCCAAAAATCAAAATGCATTTTACGGTTTGCTTTCACTGTTATTGGAATTTGTCTTACCATGGTTTAAGTAAAACAGATGAGAGCAGGATGTGCGATACATGTCACATCTCAATTTTCCGTCCCTTCCAGGTCACAGTCAGAACATTTTGCCCACCCGCTTGTCCGTTTTTACCTCTAGTCCCATCACGCTCTGCAGGACGGATTCACTGCTCCTCATAGAAAATGGATAGGTGGTGGCAGCTCTGCCTAACACACTGCACTGTGGCTCTGGCTGATCTCTCAAATCATTAAATCCTTGTTTGGGGAAAGTGGCATTTCTGTGCTCTGGGCTGGACACAAACACAGTGGGGGATGGCGTGACTGACACATATACACAAAGGAACACACACACACACAAACAACGGACAGAACCGACATGAAAGTCCATTTGCACACACATAAAGTAGGATGCACACATATCCGCACACTTTTTCACCTGGGCCCATCAATAGATCTATTCCACCAGTGAATAGCATTGCTTGTGACACGAGCTATAAGCCTCGGGTACACACACAGGAATTAAAGTGCAGTGCGAGCAGGAAACAAGGTTGTTACACTGTTGGTTGTTTTTTTTCTTGTCTTTTCTGTGCGGGTTGTGACTTGTGTCACTCTCGAGGGAATTATACCAACATTTTATCTTTTTTTTCTCTTGGCTTTTGTGATCTTTCTTTACTTTGTTGACTGTCAATCTTTAGACAGCTTTCTCTTTGTCAAACTTTCTCTCAACCTGTCTCTCTAACTTTCATTTTGTCCTGCTCTTTCAAATTCAAACTTATATGACTTATTTTGTCACAAACTTAATGAGATACAGTACAGACAGAGTACTATATAAATATAGACATAACACTTGCAATAAATTGCATCTTATTCAAAGAGAAAAAACTGTAAGTAACAAAAGAAAAAATGGAGGGGCTTTTATTATGTATGTGAACAGCAAATTTATAATTGAATACATACAGAACAGGAATTTGATCATGCAGGAGTGAATTGTGAGTTCATAATGCAACAGAAAACCTCTCCAACATTACTATTCACACAAATGCCACTGTAGTTAAAAGGGTCAAATTTATTTAGAACTGTTTCTAAAATATACCAGTCTCTGTCTCCCTCTCTTACCTTCTGCTTCGCCCTCTCTCCCTCTGTCACCTCATCTCACTCCCATTGATGTGTGCTTAGTCAATTCATAGATTTTTGACAAAAAGCGGCCTTCTTGTGACTTTTTGTTACATTTCACTGTAAAAGTGGCAAATAAAAGTGAAAGCAGGCTTTTACATCAGTACTTACATTGAAATATGCACATAGTTATGATAGGCTAGCTATTCTAAAAGGGCTATTTGCAAAGCTATTTGTAATAATGTACATTTTATGCTGCTGTAGATTTTACACTTGCATTTCTTTTTATGGATGAATCTAGTGTTGAATGCTTTGTTTAATGGGTCCAATAACACTCAGTCAAAGGTCTTTTTACCTACAAAATGTGTGGCCACGTGATGCAGACACAGGCAGTGAACAGTAAGTTTATACACAGAATCACTTTGACATGAATGCCCATTACAATTAATGGTACGTTACATTGAAAAAATATACTGTGTTTCTGATTCTATATTAGAATGTGTGGTCAGGTACAAGCAGAATTTGAGATTAGGTCATAAAAAAGACATGCCTCAGGAAATGGTTGCAGTCTTTTGTTTAACTTGAGTTCACACTTATACGAAAGGTGTGAGGGACATTTACCATTAGCTAAGAGAAATAAAAAAACACTGTCGTCCAGTGGAGAATGAGATTGTAATGAATGTGTGTAAAGAGCGCAGACTCTGTGATAGAAAATCCTCCCATAATAGTTTAAGCTCTCTGGTCTACATTCCCTGATTAGCAAGATTACCATGAGACTGTAGTTCCCTGTGCAGCTGCCTAATGAAGGTTGTGCTCTAACTTTCTTCCTACTTAATAGGCAAACCCAGAAGATTATCAAATGCTTTCACACACCAAACACACATGCGCACGAAGCTTTACATTTCCCTAGTTTATGATGAATTATTACTTTACAGACTGTGTAATACTTTACAGAGTGTTATTAATGGGAAAATTATCTTCTAAAGGCTACTGGGCGACATTTGCTTTTTGAACAGGAGGATGCTTTTCTTAAAAAAAGTGTTCTTGAAGAAGCAAGGTCTTCATCCAACACTAGTGATGTGTGCACGGATCTGCCTGCGCAAGACGCATGCCACAGTTCCTGGAGTTAATTAGATCCTGACTTAGCCCGGCATGCACACATTTACCCCCGTGCACAAACACATGTTCACGCGCTGCAAATAGACCATATCCTAACGAGGTCGATAGGGAAGGAGAGTTATTAGGCTCACAGGCTGGATAAACTGTTCCCTCCCTTGTGAAAAGGCCTCAGGGCCGAACAGACTGAAAGATGGAGACAAACACAGATGGAGAGCTTGATGGACAATTAGAGACAGACAGGCGCAGACAGACAGACTGCAGACTGTCGACAGAGATGGCAACAGACAGACAGTTTTTCAGACTCTTTGCAGCATTACTTTTCAGTAGGTGAGACACTGTTGATGCTAGGTCATTTAACTACAGTGAAATGATTCTTTTTCATGCTCTTGTAGAGGACACAGTTAACTAACTGCTCTTCTAGATGGCTCTGTGTGCATATGTGTGTTTGTGTGACTGATTGGTGAAATGCCGTCATACAATACTATTATGTGTCTAGATTTTTATACAGAGAAACTTCATCTGTGTGGATGTGCATGTGCTTGTTGCTGTGTGGTTTAAAGCGTCAGCGTTGAGCTGCCTATCTATCACTACTAAGTCACACACACACACACACACACACGGAGTAATCCATCTTATGCAGGACCAGGGGACCCACTGCTCACTGTGGCCCTGTCACACACCGCTTGGTCATGCATACACACCCAAACCGACACCTGCAAATGGATACAGACACAAAACTACTCTAGGGCACAAATGGCACTAGTGAAGAAGTAGACTTACTCACTATGGATATGCATCTCCATCACTGAGACTGATGCGATACACATATTGATAGATTGCCAGCAATCCAACACATTAAAGGTACATATGAAGTTACTACCAATACAATTCACCTCTATTGCAATGCAGTGCGATTCAACACAATGCGACTCAATGCGATATGATGTGATTCAACGTGATGCAAGAGAAAACGATGCTATGCATTCCAATATGGTACAGAAAGTTTGATTTATTTCTTTGGTTCTAAAAAGTGACATTTACTTTGTGTAGTTATATATTTGTTTCCTCTACTAATGCAACTCTATAAGCTGTCATGCTGTTTCTTTTTGACCTCTAAAAACACTTGGCCCTTTCACAAACAGACCTTTTCACAAGTCCTTTGTAGTGCAAACATTTGTAAAAAGTAGGGAAGTTCAATGTAATATTGGCAGTTTTTCTGATGGGGCTGGTTGGTACTATTGCACAACATGACTTTAATTCCAAATCACCTAATTTTATCAAACATTTGTGTAGATGAAAATATATTTATTTATAGCAGAGATCTTAAAGTTTAACCTGCTGAAAAGTGGTCCAACCAATCCTTTGCTACACTCAACATGGCAGTGAAGATAACAGAAATTGGGATTTATTCATTTTGTACTGTGCCTAACTTTAGTGGATTATTATGGAGTAAATCTGGTCCTGGGACACGCACACACACACACACACACACACACACACACACACTGCTCTCATGTGCACTTATAATGATAAGCACACATAGAGGGCTGGTAAAAATACAGACAGAGCCAGACACCTGAAAGGTTTTATGGGTTTTTTGAGAGTCCACCAGCCCGCTGATGTGATGTCCCACCAGGATTAGTGCCATGGTATGCCAGATGGCCAGTACACCACTGATATGAAGTTCCCATTACTGTACATTCAGAAACATTACTGTTATCACAAAGTTCAACTGTTTATTTCTAAATACGCAGATGATTAGATAAAGACCAAATACTCAGCTAAAATATAGCCTTGACAACAGTCGCAATAAAACATGTTATTTTGAGTTATATGGAATATGATTCGTGTCTTGTTGTGTCTTTTGAAAGTGAGAGGAAGGGATGTGGAAGTTGTACTCTTTTAATTCTCAAAGCGTACTCTCTTCTCAATCTTACAAACTGCACCTTTAACAGAACTAAGGGGTGATAGAAGGGAAAATGGCTTCTTTCCCTAATGACAAAAAAAAAATAAAAATCCAGCACCACTGACCCAGAGCCAAATCACTATGTTTACTTCTTTCTTGTGCATCGCCTCATGTGAAGGGCTAAACTATGCAAGTTTAATGCCTAACAACACCATGCGTGCTCAAGTGTGTCTCAGTGTGTGCAAATACACACACATTTCTGTATGCAGTGATACCATTGCAGGTTAGTGAGATCAAGTGCTGCTCTACAAATGTGATTTTACGGTTCATCCTCTCTTCAGTAATACCTGTTTTCTCAGCTGCATGCGTCCACCCCCCCGTGTGTCTTATTTAGTTGTTTCATTTATTTCTCTTATTTCGTTCAACCTTCCATCCATGAACTTACCATCTGTTTATCATCCCTCATTCCAGCTTTTTGTTTCTTTTTCCCATCTTTCTGTCTTGTTTGATCCAATTTTCTCCCTCTCCGTCCTCACTACTGTGATCGTGCCCTTTCCCTGCCTTAACTTGTGTCTCATTTTGGTCCATCTGTCTGTGCGCGTGTGTGTATGCTTGTTCAAGAGCGGGGAGACAGGTGTGCTGACATGAAACACACCTTCCCTCAGCAACACAAATGAAAATTCTTGTTTATTTGTTCATGTGAAAGCTGTGCAGGCTAAAGATTAAGAGAAGAATGGACTGACAAAAGGAAATTAGAAAAAGTTGAAGGCAGAGTGAGAGCTAGCGAGCGTAGCTGAATTCTGCTTGGACTGTGATTCAGCATAATATGAAAAATGGCTAATGAATAATTTATATTATCTGTGTGTACTATCAGCAATAGTATATACCAGTAATAATGTAGAGATGCAATATATATTAGCCACATATGTCTGTAGCATCACATTATTCATTAAAAGTAGTGTTCCACAGTGAATTGTCCTTTATAAAGGAGAAAACATCCTTGCTGCAGTCTGACAGGAGGTCTGAGAACAGAGAGTAAAGTAGATGACAGAGGAGGATAAGAAAGCAGAGGCGACTCAAAGAGAGATCTGAGAGTCAGAGAATACCCAAACATATATTCTGCAACATAATTAGACAGTCCTTCAGCCATTAAATGGACAGTTCTGGTTTGTAACAGCTTTTTTGTAGTTTTGGCCATTATTTCCTCACTATTATGCTGTCTTCAAATGGAACCTGTAAGCTGGTGGCAATGACATTGGAAGTCGAGTACACAATATGCTTGGCGTTCAAGTGGTTACGCCGTGACAACACTGTTGCAACACAACGTTGCTAGGTAACATGGATGCTATGACTACAGATAAACCAATGATTGTAGTTATAATTGTAGAAACATTGTTGTAACACGAAGCCACTGAGGCTAACAATTTAGCTAGCAAGAGATCAAGTAGTGTAGCATTGATGCAGGAAGTGTGAGGCCACTGGTTATATCAGCATATTGAACTTTGAGCTTCAGCCAAGCCTTTGCAGCAAAATGGTGCAAAGTTAAACCACTGGAGGACAGCAGAAATAAGACATTCAGGGGGTTGTTCAGTTGCTTTTTAAACCAACCTCCAGGTTAGCGAAACTTACTCAAAAGAGAAAGAGAAGGCATACATTGAAGTTATCACTCAAACTCTGTTGTAAACATCCATCACAATTTACTGACCAACTTTGACCTACTGTGCTTTCCATAGTTGCGGGTGTATTTCTCTTTGCAATGAGGGATTATTACCAGTATTTGGTATGTGCTCAATTTTGGATTTGCCTCCTAACAATGTGGCTGAACTAAAGCAATTACACAGTGCTCACCAAAAACGACAATGTCATCATAACCTGTAAAGCCTGGAGAACCTGTGTCCATAACTACAACAGTAACTTTGTGATGAACTTGAATTTTCCCTTTTAGAAAGTCGTCCAATCAGTAGGCCATCAAACCAGCCTTCTGGCTAAGGCTTGTCACCCAGCTTTTCTGTGTTTTCTCATCAAAAGCCTAAAACTGATTTACTGCAGGAACATTTTCTGAGAATTAATGCTTGACTCTTCTTGACAGATTTTTTTTTTTTTTTACAGTTTTATTTCATTGATCTGAGTCTTGGCTGTACACACACATACATTCTCTCTAGCGAATGATATTAAAATGATATTTGACATTGATCTACGATTCTACACACACATACACACACTCACAATTTAGGCAGCAGTTATGGAACAGGTGCACACATCCACATTTAGGTACATTTGTACAGGCACACTCTCACACACAGACTTGTATCTAATGACTTGTATTTGTGCAGCGGTGTATTGACATAACCCTTGGCTTCAGTGCTCTCTTGTCAAATCATGTAGAGCAGAATCTCTGTCTGATGCTCATTTCCTATTCTCTTCTATTGATTATTCATTTCTTTCTTGGCAGATTAGCCCTGCAGCTAGCTCAGAGCCAGACAAGTATGGTTATAACAAGCGAACTGTGTGTGTGTCTGTTGTGTATGTGTGGGTTTTTGTGGGCGAGTGGGTCATTTTTTCCTTGCAAAAACATATTTAAGCAAAATGAGCAACATGTGTGTTTTTTATGACAGCGATCTATAAATGTTTATGAATTAAGATGTGTGTGTGTGTGTGTGTGTGGGCAGTATTTCCTTATCCTGTCATCTCCCCGACGTCTTTCAGATATGTTTGATAAATGAGAGAGAAGCTAATTAAGCAACCTTCATGTAAATGTATTCATCTCCATCTGAATTGACTTTGCATTATCCTGGGGTTTATAAATACATTTCCTGACTTAATTATTCTAAAATTTATCTCATCAGCATCTTGAAAAGGAAAATAAATATGCACGTATATGTATGTGAGCCCGCCTGAGAAAACACAGGAAAAAGAAGAAAAGGAAAGAAGAAAATGTTTTAGGTGACGGTAGTAGAGAAGGAGGGAATTGAATATGTGTACTAATTGATGTTTAATTAAGGAGCTTGTCCAAATCATTAGTCTGCCTGTCATCCGTGGTGCCATCAATCTCTCTCTATGTAAAACCTGTCTAGCACACTGGTCCATGAAGGCATCCATCAAGTTACTTAGCCAGTCAGCATTCTTGCATTAGCCTCACCTCACTGCCTTAACGTGTTGGTCGTGTTTTGTATCAGACACAGCATTGGCTTCACTTGCCAGGCACTGAGGCACATTTGCTAGTGGTTTCACTGGCTTCAATCCCATTGTTGAGCCTGCTGGCAAACGAAACTGGAGATACAAGTTGTGCAGTTGAAGTTTTGTTGAACTGAACGTCATGATGCACACCACTGCTATGGACGCACTTCTGGTAGTGGGAGCAATACAATTATTTTTAAATCAATATCTTATGACAACTTTAATAGATTATTATGGGGGATAATGTACTGTACTATACTATACTATACTATACTATAAACGTCAGTGAAGGTCCTTGAATCTCTTGCGTGAGGTTTACAGGTAAGAAGGAAAAATACAAATTTGAGGTCTTGAAGAGACAGAGGTTTGTGACTGGAACATTGATCACCAGCTAGAACACCTAAATCATTGTAATGTGGAACATTATGGCCAACTGTTACCCCAAAGCAAACGCTTTTGATTTGGTATGTAATGGGAAGCATTTGACAGATAATAGAAAGTTTTTTATCTTACAGCTGAAAAGCCTGCATAGACATAAAACTTTGATAAAACTACAATGTGAACAAAACTTTCACAACATCAAAGTTACATTGTTATTTTAATATTTTACAGTTAAATGCAGGAACACTGTGGTTCCTCACAGCAATTTGTCTTTCTTTCCTTTGTACTTTCATACAATACAGGCCTGAGCCAATAGCTGGAAGACAGATCAGTCAAAACATGCAAAACCACATTAGGGTCAAATAAATACTGTAGATAATTGATGTCTTTGTATTTTTGATTATAATGTAATATTTGATGATTGTTGACATTTGCACATATTTCAATTTTATTGTTTTTTAATCAAAAGTAAACATTCATCCTTATATAGCTACATTATAAACGCAAAACAGATTTGATTCTAAAGAAACTCATATTATACATAGTTGTTATGTTCCAATAAAAAAGCCCATTACTCACTTATTTACTTTATCTGGCAGTGAGTACATTAAAGTAAGTATTATTTTTTTCCACTCTGTTTGATTATATTTTAAGAAAAATTAATCTTCAGCAGTCTTTTGCTCCATTTTATGTCTGACATTTACTATGAAGAACTTTGCATTCAGCTGTCTAATATCTGCTACACCAACGGTGGCTAAAATCCATTAAAACAGCATCAAACATCGTATGGTTGAAAAACCAAATAATGACAAGGAATAACTATGTTTGACTTCACCAAAGGTCAAAAAAACAATTCTGTTTTTATCTCCAAAGACTTTAACTTGTTCCATAAAGTTAGATTTCAGCTCTTCACTACTCTTAAGGATTGTATCTGATTGCTGTTATGTTCAGTAATCCTGGTGTTCTTGCCAGTGTGAGTCACAGCACCACCACCTCTGCATTGATGCTGGAGAGCCAGGTTAGATGATTCAAGTGGTATATCATGTAGTTTGAGAGATATTTGAAGAGGTCAAATGCTCGAGGTTACGAAACGCGGTATCACTTTTGAATAATAATGCTGAAGAGAAATACCACCATGACTTCATCTTCAAAGATCTCTTTAAAGTACGGCATCCCGACTGTAGAACTATTATCATTTTTCATCTAGAGACTTTTAAGTTTAAGTTTTCCTCAAACATACAATTTGTAAGAGCAGGTGTCGTGATCTACAAACAGCAGATTATCTCAATTTCAAAAAACCTTTCATCATAAAATAATTTTTTGAACAAAGTTCCTGCCATGCCTGTGGCATTTATTAAACAGAGCCAAGATGAGTAATGTATTTATACAGATCTAGAAACAGATCACAGCACCGGGCCTATGCAAGAAGAACAAATAATCAACCACAAAATATGAAAATGACTTGGAGGCATATATGGAGATTATTGCGTTCTCTTGTGGTTTTTGGTTAGCAGATCTTTTATCAGACATGAAAGTCACTTTTCATCTGTACTTCTGTGTTTTACGTCGTCTTTTTAAAAAAAAAAAAGTTTTCAATACAAATCCTCCCTTACCAAGCAGCCAGCCAACCAAGCTGCCTGTGGTCTGCGATGTCATTAACAGCGAGTAGAAAGGCTGAATTTAATTTAGTAGCTGCTGGCTGGGAAACGGAACAGAGTGTAATGTGTGTAAGACAGACAGGGCGCATGTTAACACACAGACTATTTTGTCCATCTGTCCCTGTCTTCACCTCCATCTCAACCTTCGTCTCTGTTTGTCTCATTTTCACAAAATCAAGTCCGCACTACACTAAACATTATAGTCAAGTATTAAAGACTTGCTTTAAGATGTCTTTTTTATTTTGCACCTGCTCAAACACATTACGCATAGAGATAAAAGGAACGTATTTGTGGCAACTTCATTGATGTGACAAGCTGTTACTGGCTGCAGACAATGGGCAGACAGAACCAATAAAAGCTGTATTGTGTTGCACTTTTCAGACACACTCAGACACAGCCACACACACACACACACATACGCCTTGCTCCGGTTACAACACCTGACGCAATCCCAGGAAACAGAGACAGTAGTGTTTTCCCAGTTAGCATCCCTCATAACAGCACCAGTCGTTTAACTGTCTCAGGGCAGGATTGCATTTTCTTGCAATATGCTGATTAATGATGCATCGTGTCGTTTCACATCTCATAAAAGCAGCAGAGAGAAATTCTCATTATCCCATGACATGTTGATCTATGGCTCCGAGTACAACACTTTGTTGTACTTTTTCTCTCAATGGAAGTGTGCTCAAATGCTGAGAACAAAAAAGTGTGCACACATACTGACGCACCAGCTTGTACAGAAACACATGAAATACACTGAACTGCGTGTCAGGGGGTCACAAATCTGGTTACAAATAACCACTGTAATCAGTAATCCGATTATCTTTTATGGCTCAGTTTTAAAAGGTCAAACCTGCCACTGGAAAGCTTATTCAGAGGCCATTTGTAAAGCAGCTGTACTCTCTTCAGGATTCTGCTCCAATTTTGAGTTTCGCTTAATTGGACATCCAAGTTGTAGTGTGTCTTTTCAAGTTCTGCATTGACACTACAGCAACTTGCAACCTTCATTAACACACCATTAACACAACATTTTTATTTCAAGCACCCTCTCTCTCTTTGGCAAGATGTTGAAACTGGAGCTTAATTCCAAAATATCAGCAGTACCGTAGCAGTTACACCAGATAGTAGAGAGATTGCACATTATTACTGAAGACAATGTCGAGAAATAGTTTGCAATATATATTGCTATTGAGTAAAATCTAAATAACTGTACCCCAGTTTTCACAATCATATAAAAGTGTCAAAATGTGATTACAATTTGGAAGCTTCTCCTGCAGCATAATCAACCGCTCCCTTGTCTATTCATATACTCATATGCTCCAAAACACTTACAGTAAAGGCTACAACTTTTACCAGCCACCTTTCAAGCCTACATTTGTTAGCATGTGTTCAATGGTAGAAAGCTTGCATTTGGGGACATTGCTGTGACAGCATTTACTAATTAATGTCTTGTTTAACTTTAGTTGTTGTCTATTAGCATATTTACTTTGGAATTATTCTGGACATTAGGAAGCCAGCACAAAGGTGTTTTGCTGATTAGTGAGACTGTGTAGAGTTGTTTCAGAATAGCCTGTTATCAGACACTAATATGTATTCTATTTCTGGTTTGCACAAATGATCGATTCCTCTGTGCTTGAATCCGTATTTATCCATATTAACTTTGATGTGTCACAGCCCTGTGATTCTGCGTGATAGAAATGTACTATATAAACATAAGTAGAGATCACAGGCCTTAACTACACTCTGCACTGTGCTCTGACGCATTGGGAACAAAGCTTACAACTTGGCATCTATGCTTGCATATGTGTGTGTTATGACAATAAGCCACATAGTTATGAGCACAGTAATGTCAATTGGCTGTCCTGTGTTATCATTCATACTAGAAGAGTCCTAAAGGCAATCAGACTTCTGGCAAAACTGATATTGAGCAAAAGCTGTTAATAAAATGGATAGTTACAGATTTAACTTTTATAGCTTTTGATTTTCTGAGCACAACAATGCAGTCGAAGCCAAATGCATTTTTTCATTTATTAGTGCAAAAAGTAACCCAATCCAACTCAAAAGCCCTACGCTCTATCACCATATGTCACAGGGACCTGGAGTACACACATACATCACTGCAGCAAGGTGTTAGGATGGGTGAGAAGTGGGTGTTGAATAACTCTTTAAAACTGGAATACCTGATACATTTGCACAAAAATATAAATAATTAAATATAAACATTACAAATCTGACCAGTGAAATCTTAACAGCAATGCAAAGTTGAATTTTTTATACCATTATTAATCAAAGCACTTAACTGACGGACTGCTTCTGTCATGCTGCTCTACTGGGGCCACTGGAGTTTTAGCATCAAGCGGCATATTGACATGTGTTCTTGTGTGAATAATGTACAGGTTTTTTTCTTTTAGCTAATAAAGCTAGATTGATCCGTTGTAGCTCAATCCTCTACATACCAGCAGGAGATAAAATACAACATAACACACCACAGAGAAAAAGAAAAAGGGTAAAAATAGGTCATTGTTTTGTGCCTCAAAAATACACTCCTCCAACATCTTGTTTGCAGTGAATAAAGGAATTTCTCACTGATGTGGATAAAAGACTGGCAGCTATGTTTAAATACTTTAATCCGCACAGAGCACAATTCAGTTATTTCAGCCTATAGCCTAAATGGTAGATCTGTACTACTTTAATTGGTTCTCTGCACAGATTAAAGTGCAAGAACACATCCGAGTGTGGACTTCCATAAACTTTTTCTGTAATGTTAAATTTACATTGTTGTATTCATTGGTGGTTGCTCTGAGATTTGTGACAAGAGCAGTAAATTGGCTCCCAATGGGATCCATCGAGGCAGTTAGCCCGTCAGTTAGTTGCATTAGCTTCACCTTGTTGCACTTCTGTATTGGTTTTTGTTTCCACTAGACATAGCAATTGGTCCAGTATAGTATTCACCTCATCCTGCTGCACAGAGGATTTTGTCTGGGCTAAGCAGCATCAATCACATTACTGAGCCTGTTTCGTGAATAACCCCAGGGCACGACAAGACTTTTAAACCCCTAAAAAAAACTTTTAGGCCTCAGTAGTATTGTTTCACATGTTTGAGCCTGACTTCATCAAAGTGTTGTGGTTTAAAATGTAGTTTTAGCGGGAAGAAAAACAGCAATGCGATACATTTCAAAATTAAAATGAAAAAATAAAAACTATACAATTTGTTGTTGACTGGTAGGAAATAAAGACAATTAGATATAGATTTGACTATGAGATTAGAAAACTGGGCTTGTGGCCAGAAGTTCTGAAGCTAATGAGAAAAGCTCTCCCTTCTCTCAGCGACCACTGATGTGTGAATGTGTGTAATTATGAATGTCGAGCAGGTTGTTGGCCAAAAGGTGCATGCCTTCTCTGAATAAATACAGGTTACTGTCATTTGTGCAGCTGGTTTTCTAATGAAATGTCAAATTAAAGGCAGTGATACACAAAACAGGATGCTGGCCATCTCTGATGAACAACAACTTGTTTTTGCATGCCTTGCTTTAAATAACAACTCAATAGATTTTTGACCCCCAGTTTCAGTCTGCTGCCTTGAGCAGGTAGTTTTTGCCATATGCATTTTGCTCAAACCATGGCCCGCTGCATCACCACCCTGCATGTGCTCTTGAAATCAATACTGCATTGCCTCAATACAACCAGCTACAGAAGCGACAGCCAGTAATGTGCAATCACAAAATGAAGATTTGAATCTTTGGATGGGCTGGAAAGAGTTGGACTTTGGCTCACAAGAATGTGGTTATTACTGGGCACTGGTATGAGATAGAGCACCCAAACAGGAGTGAGAAACAAGCTGCTGCAGAAGAATAAGTATTAAACCCCTGGAGCAGGATCAAAACACAAGAGGCAGATAAACAATGAGATCCTACCATACAGGATGTTGCATCTGACAGACAGGAGCAGTAATGTGAATATACGATGCTGAATAAAAGCTCAACATTGAGATAGGGAGAGAGTTGTACTTTCCTCTGCAAGCTTGTTCTTTGTCACTCTTTCTATCTCTGACACCCACACGCACGCACACGCACACACACACACACACACACACACACACACACACACACACACACACACATGCTCTGTTATCCAGTGATTTGGAGGATATGAGTTCCATTTATTTGTCCAGTGCAGTGATCAGCTGCTTGGTTGGACCACATGGCACGGAGACAATGCTGACTAACTTCCTACTGGGGCTCTCACACAAACACCACTACCACCATCACCACCAACAATAAACACACAAATACAGGCATGCATACAAAACACCCGGCAACCTTCTATAACCGTGGATTGGATTTCATTCTCAGGACCCCATAAATTCCTTATGGATTCTCATATTGATTGAGGGGCCTCTGGTCTTGTTAATTCAACTCAGCCCAGATGGATTTTCATTCAGTTTCTGTTGCCTGAAGGTGAGTGCTACTTGTAAGAAATGTGTGAATAAAGCCAAGGGAACGGCAATAGGGAGGGGAATGAGACAGAAGAGAAAAGGATTGAGAAAGGGAATATGAGCAAATGACAGACACAGAAAGTAGAGAGGAGGAAGAGATGAAAAGGGTGAACAGGAGGGAGACAGAAAGAAGGAGAAAAGGAGGGAGTTGGAGGAAGAAATAAAAGATAAGGATAGAACAACAAGCAACAACATCAAAGAATGGAAGGAGATAATTAAAGAAATATAAGGAGAAAAAATAGAAAGATAATGAATTTAGATGCTTCCTATAGTAGTTCCAGTCCTTGAACTTTTTGATGAAAAACAGAGAAAAATAATGTCATAATCAATTACTGATTTCCATTGTAATGCATCAAGGAGGTTATTTTCACTCCGTTCTTTTTTCACTAGCTCGTTATGCTAATGAGCCTTACATAAAACCCTCTCAATAAATTGCAACTAGGCAGTTATATTTGTGTGTTTGCATGTGTGTGCGTGCATGTGTGTGGCGGAGAAAGGGAGGGAGTGGGTCTATGTGTGTATGCAGGCACATGTGGTATGTGTATGCACACAAGCATGAAGGCCAGATACAAATAAGCATTTGTTTCATTGGCAAACGGTGAGCTTAAACGTTAGTCTGCAGTAATTAATGAGGCTGCAATAATAAGATAAGCCACATAGCTGCAGAAAAAGGACAAAAGCACAAGAGAGAAACACTAGAGATCATCTAAATGTTCCAAGTGCTTTAACAAGTAACAAAATATACATTATATATGTGGTCAGACATATAGAATATAACAACACATGGCCATGTGACGTGGGTCACAAAGAGTACGAAGTATATTTTGTCTTCTTTGAACACCGTCTTGCCTTTCTCTCATACAAGGAAATGCCATTATCACTGCTTCAGAGGATGTAAAGAAGGCGCTTGCTGTTCTTTCTTCTTTAACTTTGCTACCAGGGTGAGAATGGACTGAGAGGAGTTATTTGTCATTGTCAGGCTGAGTGCCCTGCTACCTGCCTGATGGTCAACCTGTCCTGCACAAGCTCTTTTTCTGTGCTTTCATTTCTCTTTTTCTTTCTCTTTACCCCCCCGTAAAAGTTTTCTTTGCTTTACCCCAATTTTTCTTTTTCTTTTTTACCTCTTGGCTTCCCTTCATCCCTCCTTTTTTCTACTTTTCTCTCAAACTTGGCCCCCTTTCTTCTACTATACTTAAGTCTCTATCTGTTATTGTATGCCTCCTTTTCTCTCTATTATAAGCATTTATTTTTCCTTCATTGCTTGATTGTTAACATTCCACGCAGTTTTATGATGTAAATGGTACCCAGTTCTCGACCTTATATTAGACTTGCATTCAAAATGGCTCCCTAGGAAATGACGTGGTTTGCCTTTTTATTTCCTTCCCCTCTAAACATTTTCCTCACTTCTCTCAGGTTTAGAAAAAGTTGGTCGTGATTCCAGCTACGAGCAAGAGGGGAAGGTTCAGTTTGTGATGGATGCGGTGTATGCCATGGCCCACGCTCTGCACCGCATGCACCGGGAGCTCTGCTACGGATACCCGGGCCTCTGCCCGCGCATGGCCAACAACATCGACGGCAAAGAGCTGCTCAGCCACATTCGTGCTGTCAGCTTCAATGGTGAGTTTCACACTGGTTCTTGGTGAACAGAATCCAACGTAGTGATTTCACTCTTTCTACCATAATAGTGCTCCTTTTTATAGCCTTTATATGTAAATGCAGTCAAATATTGTTATACTGACACAATCATGAACATATATAGAGAGAGAGGGCACATGCAAACATCCATTACAAAGCAAAACTCTCCTAACAACAATTTGACCTCATAACCCTTCATGTCAGTTTTCTTTTTTTTTCCATTGTCTTCCAGCAGACATCGGTTCTTACGGACAAATGGAGAATACAGTTCAACAGTGATCAATTAGGCTGTAAAAAAGGACAAATTAGAGCATTCAAATGCTTCGGCTCTGTACTGTAATCCTGTAGTGCTTATCCTCCCTGACGTGACTAATTCAGCTCCTACTTTAACAACGCTAAGCCCAGGTTCCTCATCTAATTTGTCTTTTCCTTATCATGAAAACATGCCGTGTTTCACCTTCAGAATTAGGTTAATGTTCCTACTTTCTCCAAATGTATTATCTGCTTATATTTTTTCTTATTGCAGATAGTCTTGCATCACTTTCAACCTGTAGTGCTCAATCTTTCATTTCTTTTCTTCCTCCACTGCTGACAAATTTAAGTGGGTGAAAAACATTTACTCATTTCCCTCTAAATAATATCAGATGCCTCATTTGAATATTCTCTTATTTATCCATTTCCCCCCTGATGTGCCTGTACCTGCGTTTCTGCCTGCCATTTCATTTCCTGTGTTACCCTGTCAAGTACTGTGTGGAATACATATGGGTTGGCGAGTAGGGAAGCAAGAGATGGAGAAACAGAGTCTTATTTTGAGGATTACAGGAGTGCTTGTCTGATTTTAGTTTTAGAGGTTGGACTGAAATTTCATCAATGTGCCTGTGCGGAAATGCGTGCAAAATACGTGTCAGTGTTTGCTGTTTCCTGTGCTATCTCTGTCTGTCATCGCTGGAAGTGGCGAAAACCAATTCACAGGCAGGCACTGATTGCTCTTTCATACCGCAACAGCAGGCTTGTGCTCAGATGTATTTGGTGTTATTGCTGGCCTAGAGGGTAGAGAAACCATCCCATAACTACAAGGTCACAGACTTTACACCCCAATGAATCTTTAAATCCTTCTCACTCACAGAGTTGCCCTACACGAAATGCGCCGCAACTGTCCGTGGCAGTATTTTGAGAGATTATAAAAAACTAGATTAGATAGAGCTAAAATGAAATGGAATAACGGTTTGATGTTGAAGTTATCAAACAGGCACCTGCCATTGCAAATATTTCATATGCTCATGACACCTTCAGATGGCTCTACAGAAAGTCTTAGATAAAAGACCTGATTTGTATTGTAATGCATACATAGCTGCTTGCCTTTTTTTAGTGTCTGTCGACAAATTTCAGATCCCAATAGATGTATAATTTACTTTTCAAAGACATGAAATTCTTAAAATAACTAAGGTATGAATAAATAATAGTTCACTCCCCTCACACAACTCTCCTCAAGTATTTTCTGAGGATAAAGGTAGAATATAGAAGTAAGGAGACATGAACGCATCACATTGGCAGATGATTTGAATCCAGAAAATTGGCTTGGCTAAAAAGCCCAGGATTGGTCCTTGAACATTGATGCTAAGAAGAGAGAGAAGGAGACAATGGATTAGCCAGTCTGTGCAGCAATGGGTGGCAGGAATTAAACATTAAGTAGTCAGACAGTGTGCTACTCACACCAATATGTAAGTATTATATTCCCATATTTCGTTCACTCTTGTCTTACTGAAAAATGCATTGTTTCTAACGCACTGACGCTGGTTCATACGAGTCGAACATTTGTTGCGTAATCTTTGAAAGTTGGATGTATGTGCAATTTCTGTTCACCTCTACCAGCAACTTTTGAAATCACATAGGTGTGCCCCTCCTTGGACTTCTCTTTGGTTTCTAGAAACGCTAAAAAAAGATTGTTTTTATTTTGGGTTGAGCTTTTTTTTCCTTTTGGCTTGAGTTATTGTTCCTCCGGCTTCCAAAACAGCTAGATTGGTTTATGTTGTAAATTAATTTGTTTGCAAAGTGATAAAACACAGATGTGAAATAAAGCCAAAGAGCAATTTTTGCTGCTTTGACATGATGGTTTACAGCAAATTGTAAAGAGAAACCCAGGTGATTTGACAAATTTAGGCTGTAACAGCTTGTACATTCTCAGAAGGTCCTACATTTCTTTGTCCTTATATGTTTAAAATGCCTCTTTGCTGTATTTGTTTAAAGAGCAGAAGAAGAGTAATGTTGGATGGCTGCTTTTCATTATAACTTTTACCTGGATTGTTTACATCGACAGAAGCTTGCAAGATTTAAAGCTTTTAAGCAGACTACTTCCTGTGTGTTTATGTGTAAATGCCTGGGTGTATTTGTGCAGTCCAATTAAAAGTAGTTTTATTAGCGATTTGTTAAGGGTCGACATGACATTGAAACACTAAAGAAGAAAAGGGGCAAAGATAGAGGCAGCTCTGTGTGTGTGTGTGTGTGTGTGTGTGTGTGTGTGTGGTACATGAAGACAGAGAGTAAGTTAAAGTTGCTGGAGCATGGATTCTCTTTCTCTCTGGTCTTTCTGGATCCATACCAATTCACCTTTCAAGCAGCTACATAAGAGAACACGACAGAGTGAGAGGGAGGGGGATAATTTCAAGCTGTTAGGGCAGTCATTGTTCTCCTGTTGGACACGTACCAGGACAACTTCACTTACAAAGTGAAGCCTAACAGGCAAGAGCAACAGAAAAGGGAAGAGAGTTGTAGGAGAGCAAGCTGAGCAGACAAAGAAAGAGACGAAGAGGTAATAAGGAGGTGTTCGACACTTAGATTTTGAGGTGGATATCTCCTCCACCAAGATGATATCGCCAGGACTTCTTCCTCTTCATGTAATATGGTTGATATTAATTGATGTAGCTTATTGTCTGAGGATACTGAGGATAAGTTCAGAAAATTTGATTAATCATGAAAATGGGATCCTTCACATTTAGGGTATCCTGATTAGAGCAGCAAGTCAACCCGCCATAGATACATCTGCCCTTCAGAGGTATCATTCAGCATTCAATTATGCATACAGTGTTTGTTTTGGATAAATACAGCACGTTTTGTCTCCTACAGATTGAAAATTGCACCGAAAATATGTGCAATAAATAATTGAAAATTTATATTTATTTGCCATATTCCAGTTATTCGAAATATCTTACCTTAAATTCATTTGAATCCCTACTTGGTTTACCCCAGAAAGGCTGAGAGAGACACACAAACAGAGGCTGGTGCATTGCAGAGCAAGGAAGACAAACAATAAGGGAACAAACCCTGGAGCAGCAATGACACACCATGCTGTCCAGCTTTTGTTTGTCGGTGAGTTTATTGGCTCATCCGGGCAAACACGCACATTCATGCACATCAAGTATGCAGAGACTTATACACACACAAGTCCATTATGAGTAATGGAATCCAAAACTAAAACGAAAAGGATATTCAAAAAACAATTTCACTTGTTGACAAAATAATCTTTACTGAAGGTCTACTTTGAGCTTTTTCCAGATCTTAGAATGGCTTTATTTCACTTGTGTGAAATGTGTGTATTATCATGAGTATCATAATCTTCAGACATTGCCTGTTCAAGTCCTGAACAGAACTGTCCCTGTCTATGTAGGATTGCCACCAAAGACAGAAAGAGGAAGAGCTTTAGTCAGTGGACTGTAACGTCATGCTGCAGTGGGCAGAGCGATCAGCAATCAAAGGACATGAAAAGATGTGATACGATCAGGGATGTCTGCATGATTAACACCCACCTTCAAAAAGTACTGGGGCAACCTTGATCCAAAATTCAAAATGCTCAGCACGTTTCATAGTGCCTATTTTATAAACTTAGCTAAGACTAATCTAAAATAGTTTTTTAAAAAACAAACAACTTGCAAAAAGTCCAGAAAGAAAGAAACAAATTAGATACTGCCAAGAGCTCAGGAAACTAAAATGGAACTAAACTGAAAATAAAGTGAAACCCTTGAAGTGAAGTACAAAGTAAGTGAAAAAGTAACCATGATACACACACTAAATGAAAAAAAATCATCAATGTGTGGGTTTGTGTTGTTGATTCCAACTAGAGCTTATTTGCTGGAATGTACTTTTTGTTTGCTTGTTGTCTGGAATGGTAAATCAGTCTGGGTCGGTGCAATATAACAGATTCAGATACTGAACCAACACACACACGTCGCGATCGCCTACACAGATTAATTTAGTCTATTCACATTCTCCTGGCTTTGTTGGTTGTAAGTTCTACCCAAAGTGGCTTTTCAAAGTGAGCCCTTGCTAATGTTGTTTCACTCCATTTCTCTCTTGTTGCTGCACTATCCTTTTCTCTTCCTTTCTTTTCCTGTCATGTCTCTGTCCTTCACTTGTCTCCTCCATTTTCTGTCTTGTTCTCTCTATTGTCTCCCTTTCACCAGCCGTCTCTCTCATCTCAGCTTTCTGTCAGACAGTAGGCACTGACTCATTAACTTAAGGCTACGGTTTGCACGGTTTTCTTAAGCCTTTTTCTATTTCTTTCTCTGGTTATCTTTTTTAGGCGCGAAGAATTAGCCACATTTTTTACTGGAATTTTAAAAAACAAGTTATTCAACCTCCTCTATCGAGACTTCATTGTCTCGCTTTGTGAAATATGAATTTCTAGTGTTGAGTGTATCGACCAAACAGATCTAACAATCAACGCCTTCTTCTTTCTGTATTTGCTTGCCGTTCTTCAGTGTATTGTTAATTGATGGCATTGCAACTTACTGCAGTTGTGTTTCCTCAAGAATTTAAGGTGACATATTTTCAAACTTTCCTCCTCTCAAGCAATTGCATTCAAGGACGCTTTGTGGAAAAGAAGTTTTACGTATAGTGCGAGTTTCCAGCTTTATTTACTCTGCTCTCCAACAAATGACAGCAGCCTACTTTTGTCCTTAGCACAAGTGCGTAAACATGTGTGTTTGTCATGCACGAAAACTCTCATTGTGATCTTAACCACTGCCAGGTTATATATCTCCTGCCGGGAGACAAGATGGAGATCGCCATGGGAACCGACTTGCACTAATTAAAGCGGCTTGACTTTGAGATGATGAACTCTATACCTGGCATGGGGAGAGAAAGAAAGAGGGAGGGATTGGGGCGATGAGTGAGGGATGAAGGAATTGGAGGACTAACCAGCTGGGGGATGATGAAACTCACTCGCTCATAATGACCTCAGAGAGAGGAGGACAGCACTCGAGGAATAACTCGCTTGAAGATGATGAACTTGACCAGGCCTTAATGGTCTTGGAGAGAGAAAGAGGGAGCGAAGGAGTCAGTGAGGTTATGAGAGTGGAGAGTGTACCTTCCTTGGAGGGAAATGGAGGGAAGAACATATGGAGAAGAGATGAGGGCGAGGTGCAGATGGACAGCTGGCTAGCAAAAAGCAAAAGAAAGACAGGAGAGACAAAACAAATGCAAAAGACAAAAGGGAGATGTTTTGCGGTAACAGCGTTGGACAGTAGGAGACAGATGAGAAGACTCATCTACAGTTTTTCCATTTCGCAACGAAACCCAGGCCTTAGAAAGAATAAAAATGGAGCCGTGCAACACACAAGGACTAGCTGAGTAAAATGAAATTTAAAAGAAAGCATAGATATGGAGAGGCAGAGAAGATGTGCGGACTGGGATATATCAAACTTTACCAGGTCATGATAACCTTGAGAAGCAAGAAACTGTGACAAAACAATGTGTCGAAGATTTTTATATTATATAGAGTATGACATTAGAAAGAGAGAGAAGGGACCGTGAGCAAGACTCTAAAAACTTTAAGTTAACATATCCATCTTGAGAGAAAGAACGGAGAGGAGACAGCCAAATAGACTAGATTGATGGTGATACACAGGAGGCACAGGAACGCAAAGATGCTGAACTTTCCTGGGTCAGGGCAACCTAGCAAAGAAGAAGATGATGGTGAGAGAGAGAATGTCCTGGTTGCAGTTACATTTTGAAACCTCACTTTTTGATTTTTGATCTTTTCAACAACCTAGGTGGTCAATTTTGGAAAATTCTTGTCTCATGCTGCAAGTTCATTTGAATGACAATATCAAATTGATGCAGTTGTCATGTGATAAATAGCACAATAATGGCTGCTCTCCTTTCACTTGCCAGCCTCGCTAAACACCCAACTTTATGTTGCTGTCAGATCTCTCTCTTTGTGCATATAAGCACTTCTAAACGTCATTAATTTGCACATTATATCTTGTATGTGTGTCATATTCTAATTTTGCTAAGCTAAGCTAAACATGTCCAGCTGTAGCTTCACACTAGCTTTTGGAGAAAAAGCAAATGGTTCTTCCTCTGAATGTCAAACTATTCCTCAATAGTACAGTAACCCAATTATCAGATAATATGAACTCCCATACATCACAATGTGGATATTTTAGTAATACAGTATTTCATGCAGGTCTTTTGTGTGTTCATACTTGCCACTGTGTTTCACAGACACAAACATAACTCCAACGACTTGCACATAATCTTCTACTTAGTACCTGCTGCTTGTAAGTGAGCAGCAGGTAGTAAGTAGGAGATTATTGGCATAGTCCAACCTTGCACAGGTGGTATCACCTTGCCTACCCTGTTAGCGCTGTCTTACAGTGAACAACCCACCCAAAGCAATTGATATCCACTGCAAGCTGAAGCTGTGTACTTATATATCATTTCCGTGTGGTGAGAGAGTGACAGACAGCGTTATAATGGTAGAAAGTCAGAACATATACTGTCAGTGTGCTGACATGCAGACTGACAGGCTCATTTTTTGAGTGTCTATATCGCCTGTTTTCCTCCATAATAGTGCTTTCTATTACTCTTGGCTTCTTCTCATTAATTTCTCAGTGTACCTTTTGCCGCCGCACTGGGCTAATTTCTGCAAGGGGATCATTCACTGAATATAATTTTAGATAAAAAAAGAATAGGAATAGGAATAGGCAGATATAAAAGCAAAGTAAAATGAATACAGTAGACAGGCAGACTAGTATCCACAGACACAAAAAATAACCTAGAATTAGATTTGAATTGAGTTTGAGACAGGAATACTACACACAGAAAAATTGTGATTGTTCAGCAGCTCTTAAGCAGTCCTTTGGTCTGGTTGAGATGCTATATAACACCACTGCATACAAAGCTCCAGTATGATTCTTTAGAGGCTCTCTACTGGTTCTTCAGCTTAGTTTAGTTTAGTTGGGGTTGATTGTTTTCATTTGACAAAGGTGCGTTATAGCACCTAAAGTGGTCCACCTATGATTACAAACCACAGAACCACTTCTAGTGCTGTTTAGCGCCATTTTTGTTTGTTGAGTAATTTGCTATTGCATATCCTTAAGACACCACTAAATCTCACATTTGTGCAGATTTTTGACATCAAATATATCACGTTTTCTAGGGATGTGTTGTTGACACAGATTTATCCAGATAAAATGAGTCTGTCAACTGTAGAAACAGAAAAATATAAGCACTGCTAATCTTCTGACAGACAGGAATGCACAGGCAGAAGCACAAACAGAAACTTGTGTTGTACCATCACATACATGATACATGACATATGACAGTGCTGTTGGGATGGATGGATGGATGGATGGATGGATGGATGGAGGACTCACATATAGCTTTTGTTGGTGTGTGTGTATTGTGAGACATGTAATTTGTTCCTTTGTCGTTTCATAGGTCAGTCAGTACCCAGAGAAAAAAAAGCTGGGAAATGATCACTTTCTCTCTGATGCTTGTATACACATAAGCAGCCATATAAACTGAAAAACTACTACATAAAACTGAAACTAGCAAAATATCATTATCAGCACTATTCAGGCTCCCTCTTTCACCCTTTTTCTCCTCTTTTCCTCTGCCAGGTTTGGCAATGTAACTCCTTGTTTCTCGTTTTGTTTATTTCTCCTCTCCCTTGCTTTCATTCTCTCCAAATTGTATTGCTTTATCCCGTTCGGGCTGTTTTGTCTCTTTTGATCAGCGAAATATTGGCCCTCTCCCTTTTGTCGTGTTTTTCTTTAACCTCTCTGATCATGACACAGATGGAGGCTCCTTAAATGAGTTTTCTGTAATTACTGGTGATTGCCATTCTTTCTTGTGCTCTGCATCTGTTTGCTTTATATATGCCGGACTAAGTTGGTGTGTCTTTGTCTTTGTGTGTGAAGTGTCTTTTTGTTGACATTCTTTCCTTTGTTCTGGCCCTTTCTCCCTCCATCTTAATCTTACTTTCACTATTTATCCTAAGTGTTTCATTCTTATTCACAGTGAGAAGCATTTAGATCTGGATCCTCTTCAAACATGCATTGTTTCCTTTGCCTGTTCTATTATCTGCTCTGTTTCCCTCAGACAAACTATCTCCTTGCCTGCCTTTTTTCCTGCTCAGACAAAACATAGTGATAAAACAGGCAGTGAGGAGAAAGGATGATTTTAGAGGAAGGGATGAATAGACGGGAAAAGGAGGGAAAGTCAGAGTACTTTGGAAATGCACAGAAGGTAGGGAGAGAGAAAATGGGTAGTTTTTCGAGATAGAGAGCGGTGGGATGAAGCAAGGCTAGGGGGAAAGAGAGAGAGGAGGGGATGGAGAGGCAAAAGATGCTTTGAACAGGAGAGGAGAGGAAGGAGAAACAGCTGCTGTGGAGAGAGGGAGCGGTTGGCCGTAAGGATTGTTTTACAGCAGGCAGTGAAAACTGGCTCGAAACAAACAGACTGCAAAGAAGTCAGTCTATCTGATGCAAAGTTCAGAAAGGAGGAGAATGGAGTACAGAAATAAGCAATGAGGACTCGAGTGAACTGCCTTCTTAATCCGTTACCTCCTCTACTGAAGATTACTGTGAAAATGATAATGTATTTGTGAAATGAGTCCAACTCTCCTGTTGATGCACTGCACACAGATGGGAGCCTTTTGGCAAAAACACAGTACATAGTCTCAGACATAGACACACATGAGGGGTCCAACGGATCACCAGAATTCCCAGTTCGGATTGTATCACGATATTGAATCACAAATCGGATTTTTTTTCAGATCAGTGAAAAAAAAGGGAGGCAAATTTAACTTTGCTTTCCATGTATAACTTAAATAACTTAAAAAACACTTAAAGCCAGGTCCTTTTGCCCATTTACTCTTTCTTTCTTCTATTTTTTGCAATGCATGCATCCTGGATTGATTTGTTGGGATTCAATGAACCAACAGTTCACGTGAACTCACGACTAATTTTTATTTGAATAATCAAACCAAACCAACCAATGGTGCTTCAGAGTAAATCACTGCCTGCATCTGTCTTGTCTGTATCTTTTCCCTGCAACTCTGCAGTTACATTTAGGGATGTATTGCTTTAAAAAGTGTGTGTCAGGCTATGATGGTTAAACGTTGCAGTTACCGTAATCCACATTTCACATGCATGCTGAACTGTGGGGGAGGATCCATATGGATCACAGACCAACTACAGTCTGTTACACCAGTAACACACACAAGGACCCATGTTTTATTAATGCATGCTGCAGTGTAGCTTTTGCATCTCACTGTCATAAACACTTAGTCTCTGATATGAAGACTTGGTATTCACCCATAGTGTTTTCAAAGTGAACAAGGCATGGCTGAGGGCTTTTTAACAGCCCTACTTCTTCTTCCTTTTTGTAACTCACATCTTTTTCTCTCTATTCATCCCTCTCTTTTTTTTCTTCTCTTTTGTCTCACTATCTCCATAGCTCTAGAAACAAGGAGAGGTCTAAGGCTGTTCAAATACACTCTACACACTCTCCTTCGGTCCCTCTCCTTCCATCTGCCTGTTTCTGTCTCTGTCAGCCGGAGAGGTTTTAAGCCTATGCTAATTTATATTCTCATATATTCAGTTCCCTTTTTTTGCTTTCCATCTTTACTTTTTCCTTCAATCTTGCTTTTTTCCTTTTCCTGTCAAACCAAGAAAGTTCGGAGCCTTTTCTTGCTTTGTGATATCTGCACATATCCTCCCTTCTTCACCCTCATTTTCCCTCTCTTCTTTAGCTTTTAAGTCGATCCATGTGTCTCTATGTCTATCTGTCAGATAGTCGGGGTTTGATGCCTCCCCGCAGACTTGCTTACTCTCTGTTTTACTTCTATCTTCCTCTGTCACTCATTTTCCTCCATCTTTTTTTTTCCTATTCTTCTTCACTCGGTGGCAGTTGGCTAAGAGTTGAGGCGTTTCTGCTGTCTTGCTCCCTTTTATTCCAATATTACTTACTCTTTTTTTTTATTTTCTTCTCTTCATCACCCTCTTGGGTTAGTATGATTCAGATGGGTGCAACTGACAATGAATATATTTGAACATACCAAAGTAAATCAATTTTTCATCTACTTTCCTGTGCAAATGTTACTATTACACCCTTATTTCATTCTTATTCTCCTTGCATAATTTCATCTGTCTACAAGTCCATTTAAGCTAAATTTAAATTCACACTGGCTACGCTGCATGAAATCTTTCATTCCTTGAGTATATATCCTATTACATAAATGAAGCAACAGGCCATGACCTGTGAGATTCCCTTGCAATTCTAGAGAAAAGTTGTGAGAGATGTAGGTTTCTTCTATTGTTGATCCCCAGAGGGAAAGCCTCTAACTCAGGAAGCAGGGAAGCTACAGAGCAGTGCCTCTGGCAGGCAGGGAAACAGTATGTTGCTCGAGGACACATCAGCAGAACTTATGCCTGTGTCGCTCTGGTGCCTTGCTGTTGCAGTCACAAACACCTTGGGAGTTTGCTTGCACTGACACACACACAGATGCACACTCACTGTCAACTAGCCGTATTAGCCATTTTCACACTGAAGTAGCCAAATCTGAGCACCAAACCTCCCTCAAATAAACTCAAACTGTGAAATGTCATTATTTCCTTAAATCAGAGCACGTGAAACAGTGCATTGTGTTAGCCACCTGCCCCTGGCTTTTCCAGCACTTTTTATGTCATTTAGGAGCATTTCAGGTTGCTGAAGGTTATGCAAGTGAATGCAGATGAGGTGAAGAAGAAATCACATCACAAGAATTAATTTTATACTTAACTTTGTAATTTTGAGGTATAATGGTGACAATTTTACATTACAAACATTAACACAATCAGTTTTACTCACCAGGTAGACCAATTAATTAAATACCGATGCAATGTTCTTCCAGTGAAACAATAAAAGAGTATATAATTATTTTATTTTAGTTAATTTGAGATGCATTTTTAATATCTCTGTAAAACTCCACATACCCCTGTTGCATGTCACCAACATGAGCCTCTCTCTAGAAGTCGTGTTGAATAAACAAAACAAAACCCAAATTGAAATTCATTAGGCCGGTAAGCCTGTCCGTGTGTGTCTTAAACCAAAACATTAATCAGAACTGATGAGAGGTTTTCAGCTACCTGTTTCGGCTAAGCTGCCAGCTCCTGTCATGTCCATTTTAGGTGTGTTTTCAGTAATTGCTGCTGCTTATTAAAGTGTGCTGCCTTTATCCACCTTACTCAGAAATTACCAGCAAATAGTACAAACACTAGATTGAATAACCATTTTCCACTCAAGGTAACCACTGCTTTCAGAGCAAACAGTCTGCTTTTGCTCTGCATAATTTTAAGTAACAGCCACCATTTCTCTGCTCCAAGCAACTGTTTTAGTTGCTGCACATGCAACTTGCACTATGATTGATGTGAAGGAAAAATTAGAAGAAAGGTACCCAATAGGAGAGTCGTGCGGAAAATATGACATGCTCATCACTGGACAAGGAAATAAACCATTATTTTTAATTCAGTGGTGTCACCTAATGACTGGCCAATCAAGTAGCTAAATAAACCAGCCAACCAGGCAGATCCTTGTTGGTGAGCCCTACATTGTACAATCTGATGAATTTGGAAAATTACTCAATTGTGTGTGTCTTTATGGGCCTCGTCGATCACCTTATTTTTTCGTTCTGATTAAAGTGCAAAGACGGAAAGGGAGGGAGGAATGGAGGGAAATTAGGGGAGAAAAGTGACCAAAGCAGATTGAGATGGACTGATGTGACAAGGCAAGTAGAGAAGTCAGTTAAGGGTTTTAGTAAGTAAACAGATGAAAGAGGAAAACAAGCAAGGACCAAATTGTGGGAGCAAATAAAAAATAAGAGTTGGTAGATGGAGGGACGGCAAGAGGAAGGACAGAAGCAGGTGGGAACAAAGGCAAGAGATGGAGAAAGAGATGATAATAAAACAAAAAGTAGGCCGAAGGCCCAAAAGAAAATGGACTCAGCAGTGAATGAAAGTGGAGGAGAAGATGAGAAAGGAAGGTGGCTTTGGTGGCTGTAGTTTTCAGTCTGATGCGCATGAATATTTCCTGTGGCTAGTTCTTTCTAGCTGGGATGAGGGAAAAAGAAAAACCCATTTGTGTTTCATGTGTGCTCATTTTGCACAAAATGAGGGAAAGGGAGAAAAAGATTTTAAAAAAGGACCTGGAAGACAAGAAGGAGAGACAGGAAGAGGAATGGAGGCCGAGGGAAGGGATGGCGAACGTGTTGCTACATGGTTGCTATGGTGTTTTGATGGTTGCTAGGTTTTTGCTAGCATGTTTATATTGTGTTTGGGAAGGATGCTATGGTGAATCTGAGCAATTCAGAAGTAATTTCCAGGTGTTTTCTCAAGTAGATGAATTATTTTGGTGAATGCGGTTGCTAGAGAGAATTGCATGGTTGTTAGGGTGTTTTGTATTTGTAGCAGTCATTGGGTTGAACACATTGATACCATCATAATGTGTGCCTACTACACAGAAAAAAACACTAATTAAGTATTAGAGTAAAGCGTGTTACCTAGCTGGCACATAAACCACACACCAAACATATTCACATTGTACACTATATTCAAATTAATGCGATTTGTGTCATAAACAAGTCTGTGAAAACTCTCCGTTGGGTTTTTAGTAATTACAGGCAAGGTTCGCGTTACAGTGAGGGAAAAGACTACACTGGACAAAGTGTGTGTTTAAGAGTAGGACAATTTAAGTGGGAAGGATAAAAGGTACAATTGGATGTGTACCAATTCTCACAGAAATGGACCTCATTCATAACTTCATTAAGCAATGAGAGATTGAGACCTCTACTTTTGTCTCTCTATTGATTTAGTCTTTCTCCATTAATCTTTCCTGCTCGCAATAGGACTCATACTCATTCTTACTTATTCTCTCTCTTTTACCCAATATATGTATCTGTCTCATGACTAACGATCAGTGTGAGAGCCTTTACTTCTCCTGTTCTTTCTTTCTTTTCTCCTCTCTGTCTGAGCGATTAGTTTTCTTTCTGTCCTATTGTGTAGTCTTTTCTCTACTCTTAAACTGTCTTTCCCCTCCTTTTGTCTCCCTTTTAGTTCAGTTTCTGTTTTTATCTCACACACTTTTGCTTTTTCTTTAAATCTATTGCTGTTGATATTTTTTAATATTTTGATATTTTCTGTTTCTAAACTGCTTTCTCTTTTCCTCCGTCAGTCTGACACTTTCCTTTTGTCTATCTGTTCTCATTCTCTTAGTCAATCTCCAGTCTTTATCTTCATACTGTTTCTCTCTTGCTTTACCTCAGACAGGTAACTGTTTTTATATATCCTCAGCATCATCCCACCGTATCAATGACTTATAGTACACAGGTGGAATTTCCATAATGCAATGCTTTCTCCACATGCACACTGTAATTGGATTTCTTTTATGCTATGCCAGATGCAGCAACTTGATTAGATTGTACAGCTACATAAAAAAACGGAAGGCGACAAAGACAGAGAGGGAGAAGGATAAAAGGTTTGTGTTAAGCCTTATTGGTGGTGGGAAAACTAAACCTTCCTCAGATGACGCATAAACGTATCCATGCGTGTGCATATTCAATCACAGGACTCTCTCTCTCACACACACACACACACACACACGTACATGCAGTCTATATTAAAGACTAAAGGTGGCCGTGACTTCGCTATCACGGCTCTTTAACAGACTGCCTGAGGAAATATTACTTCATTAATTTTACATGAACCTCATGTATGTAATTTTTGTATTTAGGCCTTTCTAAAACAGCATAATGTGTTGTTTCCCATTTAAATATTAAGTGATATTTCTTCCAAGCATTGTACAATCGCTTTTAGCTCATATACGTAAACATTCAGGCAAATCATAAATGGCCAATAGTTGTTGCCCAGCGTTGTTATATTTTGTTAAATTCTACTGTATTTCTTTCCCTAAAGCATGCGACATTGCTGCTTAGTTATACCTTTGTCTGTCAAAAACCATCTAACCATTAAAATTCACCCCTGTAACCTCTTTTGTTACCACAATTACGTAGCAAGAAGTGATAATCATCATTCCAACTATTACTGTGTTCTTTTATTCTGCAGCCACAAGAGAACACATTCTCCCATGTCACATCAGATTTGCCCACCAAATATCATTCAGCTTTTATCCTTTTTACTTTTCAGGAGTTCAATTATTCCTGTGTTGATCAATAAACAATGGAGCCATTGGAGCACAAATCAATGTGCAATATTATCACATAAAACAACTGACGCTCTCTCTCCAACATCTGCTGTGTTTGTTCCAGGAAGTGCCAGTACGCCAGTGGTTTTCAATGAAAATGGAGACGCTCCAGGAAGATACGACATCTTCCAGTACCAGATCACCAACAGGTCTACTACTGAGTACAGAGTCATTGGCTCCTGGACCAATAAGCTACACCTCAAAGTGAGATTTTACACGCACAGACGCACACACAACGCTCCCATAGGAATTGCTGTTGTTTTTTCATACACACACACAGACAGAGCATTCTAATATAATTACCTATTGCACACATGGAAGCCAAAATGAACAACAAGAGAACGAGCAACAATAAAAGTAAAAGAGGGAAAATGTGGGCAAATCCATATCTAACTGAAGGTTCTTTGATTTCTTAGGTTCTCGTGCGTGAGATCATGAGGTAATATTAGCTCTACATTTTTTTAAATTCTATTCATTTCCTCCTCACGCAACTCTCAGAAAATGTCAAAAATTTAATTCAAAACAACAAAAACAGCGAAACAAACATTATGTCTTATGTTTCCAGCTCACTGCATATGGAACTTCTGTGTAATAAAGAAAAAGTGTCTTTACAATAACCCAAAATGTATTGTGATTGGAGTTGTTTATCAAAGCTTCGGAGGCATTATAGACTGAAGGTTGTGAGCAGCTGCCATTAATTCAGCTGCCATTAATTCAAAATGCCCTGCTAATAGGCTGGATTTGTTTGAGTTATTGTTTTCATTGAGACGCAAAAGTTTGCCAGTCTTGAGCATATTTACAAGAAAGAGTGGATCATCTTCTTTTCAGAACGCAGCGTGTTGTTCAGGGACACGCTGACACTGACACACACCCACACAAGGTCACTCACACAAATATATTTAACCTGTAAACACTGGCACCGAAACTGCTGCAAAGAAGTAGACTATACACTTGGGAATCACATACATTCAAACAAAGACACATAATTTAATGCACAAGCAAACTGTATTGCCTCTGTTGTCTTTGTCTCAGTTTCGCACTCACTGACTCACACACATGCACACAAACTCCTTGAGCACACTGGAGTGTTTGGTGATATATATCCACCCAGGACTTCATTAGAAAGGCCAGATGACAGATGAGAAGACTAATAGACATGAAGCGCTTTCTGCCTGATGGACGACCTGGCTGACAGAGAGAGAGAGAGAGAGAGAGAGAGAGAGAGAGACAACACATAGTTAAGGCACACATGATTGGGCACTTTGACAGTTGACGGATTAACAGATGTATTTGATTTGTTTACTAATTCTGTTGGGTCTGACGGCACAGTGGCAGATTTTAATGGTGGCAGCAGGTGAATGTTTTCATGATCAACAAACTGTTTGAATGCATCTTAGTCTACGTTAAAGAGAGGACAGGTCTGTGTAACAGGCAAGGTACAAGGCAAGCGAGTTGGACATATGGTGCGTGGACACATTTACACAGCTAATTTGGTGTTTATACAGTAGTTAAAACTGAATTCCATTACAGTTATTATTGAGAGTGGTTCATGACCTGGCCTCTATTGTTTTGGGTTGTGCATATTTCATGGTTATTGCTACAAAATAAGGTGCGTGTCAGTGTGTAAAAATTCTGCAAGAACTGTTAAGGGTAGGAATAAACAATGAGTCAAAATACTGAATAAACAGGAAAAAAAACAAAACCGAAGTAAAACTGTTTTAAAATTTTTAAGCAGTGCCAGTATATACTCTTCTGCACACACACAAACACACACACACACACACACACGTGCACCCACACACACTTTTTCATCATTAGAGTATTTCTACTGGCAGATATATTTGCAGCACTAAGTTGTGAACAGCCACTAACCCAATATTGGTGTTAAAATGCTGCAAGGGTGTGAGTTTCTATATGTGTGTCAATGATCAAATTAAGTCTATTTTCTCCTTCCCTGATGGATTTTTCCTCCTAACAAGTTTTTGCTGGACTGGTACATTATGTGCCTGTTTAAAACAGTAATGCCGTTCTGCTGGGCACCCTCGGCAACGGATCAACCTCAGGGACTCGGTATAATGACAAAGTTACAAACGGGCGCAACACATAGTGAGACATGAAAACACACACATACAAACTCACACATACCAGACATACGGAAAACTCAGGGATTCGCCATAATGCCAGCATGACACAAGCACAAACAAACAAAATGCACACATGGAGCAGCATATGCACATACACACACACACACACACACACACACACACAGAAGGAAATACAGATGGCCTATTTGTGCCAGATCTGATTATGGTCTGATTGCTGGCTTCCAGACTAGCTGGTGTTAGTTTTGTGCCCAGCAGCGCTCAGGAAAACGATCAGAGGATCTGCTTGTGCTAATTGCTCTCCAAGTTGCCCTGAAGACACACTTTCTGCAGGTACAGAGAAAACAGTGTGTTAAAGGACCGCTAACACAATGTAATGTCAGCTTCAGCAGATGGCTGCCAATCTCGGTGTCGCATAATATCCCACATGAGGGTGGGAGGTTTTGCTTTGCCACATGAACACACAAGTTCAGGTGTGTTGTGTTGCACAACAAAATCTACATTTTCCAGATGGTTTAAATCTCATGTGTTTGTCTCTCTCCTCTCCTCTCCTCTCCTCTCCTCTCCTCTCCTCTCCTCTCCTCTCCTCTCCTCTCCTCTCCTCTCCTCTCCTCTCCTAGGTCGAGGCCATGCGTTGGAAGTCAGGTGACCCATCTCTCCCACCCTCTGTATGCAGCATCCCATGCCGTACGGGTGAAAGAAAGAAAGTGGTGAAAGGCGTGCCGTGTTGCTGGCACTGTGAGCGCTGTGAGGGATACCATTATCAGGTAAATCTCTGGATAAATACAGGCCACCAGTATTTGCTGTTCGCTCAGTTGGAAGTACACAATTCACTTCTTACTGTTGTGTTGTTTCTCTGTGTTTCTACGTATAACGGTAGTCTCATAGCACTCTTAAGCCTTGGCATAAAATTGCAAATGGTGTCTTAGTGTATGATTAACCTTTTACTTTTATCAAAGTTTTTGCTTTACAATTTAAATGTCCAAAGCTGCACAGAATGTTGTCTGAAAACCGTGGTTCACATGCTGCAGGCAGCACAATTGACCTGAAACATAATTCACTTTTGTCATCCCAAATAATTTAGTGAATATTTACAAAGCATGTACTGTTCAAACTGCATATTTGAAAGTATAAACCCAAGTCACAGTCCAATGGGTAAAATGATTTTTGTACATTCAGAGAAAAGAAAAAATGACTGTCCATTTCTGCTGGTCTTGTTTATATTAAGTCATACCAAAAAAAAGGATTTCCTGGAATTACAGATGACTTTGATTGGCCCCAGAAACTCTTGATCTGTCTCTTGATTTATCTGTCTATAAAAATGTGATAAAAATCTAGATTTTGACCAAAGTCCTAACCTTGGTTGAATTTAATGCACCTGCTTAACAATTTAAAGTTGCAGACCGTTCTTTTTGTTGGAATGGATTTTAACAGTGAATTGACTACAAGATTTGCTTTCAGCAGCATTTCTTATGTATGTACGTGTTTGTCTCTGCTTTCTGACAGCTGCTGCTTGTTAGTTTTTCTGTTCCTTTGCGGAGTGATCACGTTTTTTTGTTTCAACTCATTTCAGGCAATCAAAAAAGCGAGCCACTTATGTGGCCCATTTTTAGATTTATATAGGCTCCACAGATGCTATTATAGCAAATGAAAGTATGTAATTTTTGGTGTGGGAAAAAGGGTCTGAACACACAATACAAGAATATATCCCCAGTGCTAATTATATCACTGTTGGGGACAATTTGGCAGCTCTTCGTCCCTCTTATTAAGTTAGAAAAATCCATGAGTGAGCAAGTGTATGAGTAAAGAGTTCCCTCGCTCAGGAAGCAATAAAGGAAAACGAAAAAATCAGCCATAACAGCAGCAGGAGATGGTTGTCAGAGCGAGCAAACTGTGCTCATTTTGCGGATCCACAAAATCAATAATCTGTTGACACATATATTATAGATTTGGGATTTTAGTAGAATGGAAAATGGTATACCAGCACAACAAAAGCAAGCGAGCAAAAGACAAGTTTTTTCTCATTAACAGACACCTTACAGGGGTAGATAACACATATACAGATTTACCATATTCACATGGAGACTTTAGGTTGGATGCGTGTTTCCACATGTTCAGAAATCAACTGAAAGCATGAGCAAATGCATTAAGAATTAGAATCCTCGACCAGAAGCACTAATTAAGAAAATTGACAACTCTTCTTGGCTAAAAATTAGCTTTGACATGACTCCATGCACAGCCAATACAGTTCAGGTTCATGGTTAATACTCTAATGAATTTCATGAGATTGATCAATACACTATATATCTAAAAGGTCATTCTTCAAGTCTGGTCAGTCAACGCATTAACAAAATGATAATGCTCAGTATTATGTAAAATTGGATTAATTGATGTATTGGAGCACAAGTTAGCATCTTTTTAAAGAAAATAAATCTTTAATTTCAAATTAAAACTGTCCCTCCCCAGGCCTCAGAGTTCACCTGTGAGCTGTGTCCATACGAGATGCGACCTGATGTCAACCGCACTGGCTGCGTTCCCATCCCGATCATCAAGCTGGAGTGGCACTCCCCCTGGGCCGTCGTCCCCGTCTTCATCTCCATGCTGGGCATCATCGCCACCTCTTTCGTCATCGTCACTTTTGTCCGATACAATGACACACCCATTGTGCGAGCGTCAGGACGGGAGATGAGTTATGTGCTGCTAACGGGGATCTTCCTGTGTTACGCCATAACGTTTTTGATGATCGCGACGCCAGATGTGGGAGTGTGTTCATTCAGGAGGATTTTCTTGGGCTTGGGGATGTGTTTCAGCTATGCCGCGCTGCTCACCAAGACCAACAGGATACACCGCATCTTTGAACAAGGGAAGAAGTCTGTAACGGCACCCAGGTGAACACTCACTCCACCTGTCTGCCATTATGCACCCTCTCTGTGTGGATGTGTGTTCAGTACATGTAGAATTCAGTGAACGTAGTGGCACAGAAGGTCGATGTTAGTGTCTTTTCTTTTACACTCAGGTGTGTGCATTCGCGTGAGGCCCTAACCTCCACTTCTTCCTTACTAAGCTGGTTGCAATCATTATTCATCATTTATTTTTCATCCATTATTTATGAGAGCCATGAACTCACACTCACCTATTGTACTGTTTGCACTCAGAGTGAGTGACTCCAGGAGAGAGCATCAACTAAGTGGCTAAAATGTTAATGCAGTATTTAATAACGCTCAGGTTCATGTCCCTGCTACCCAGATGGTCATCTGTTTTTCCTTCAGCACCATCCAGCTGTAGTGTGGTTGTACTGCTATTACTCATACATATAAAGATTTTTTTATGATAATTAGGCTTTTCTAAATGTCTTGTTTGTTTTCCAGGAAAAGCTGGACAAATTATCCAGTCCTTTTTTTTTTTTTAGTTGTACATGACTGTTGCTCTTACTTTTATATATGAGGGAGAACAAGCAAGCAACAGTAAATACATTGAATACAACACAGTTGAGGTAAGGACACCATGAGATGCAAAAGGAGGCAGTGAACATTGAACACAATTTGCAGAGGTGTTTTTTTTTCGGGCTCTTTTTGTGTGTTGTGCCAGTAAGTAGCCAGACACTTCCTTTGACCTGTGAGCTTGACAGAACATGTTGCTTCTTCACTAAGTGAAGGGAGTGAAGATACAGCTTTTGTATTGGGGTGTTGCTGTATTTGCCCCCATTTTTACCTCTCTGGTGATCACCTCATTTCCTCTATCCACCACTGTGTTTTACTTCGACTGTTCCTCACTGCCTCTCTTTTTCATTCTTGCTTCAAATCTCTTAATGACCCTTTCCTTGATCTCCCAGCTCTTGGTGCATGTATGGCTGCATTTATTGTAATTTGTCATGTTTCTGCTGTCGAATAGAAAACTTGCACCAACCTTCAGGATTTTTTGAAAGATGGAATGTTTTCAGGTTGATGGATTTTGAGTATTTTAAATGTATTTGTAAAAGACATTTTTCGCCAAGGACTTAAGGAAATATGGAAATTTACATATTGCATAAAAATGGCTATAATATAAACCACTTGGACGTAGCAATAGCAAATTTCTTAAGCACACGTATTTCTGTGAATCCAAACTTTCTAGCAAAAAAGTCTCATAGCAGCAATCCCCTCCTTCTCAGGTTCATCTCTCCTGCCTCGCAACTCGTCATCACCTTCTCACTCATCTCAGTTCAGCTGCTGGGGGTCTTCGTCTGGTTTGCGGTGGACCCTCCCCACACGGTCGTGGACTACGGTGAGCAGCGGACCCAGGATCCCTTGGCGGCACGCGGCGTCCTCAAGTGTGACATCTCGGACCTGTCCCTTATCTGCTCCCTGGGTTACTCCATCCTGCTGATGGTGACGTGCACAGTTTATGCCATCAAGACACGAGGTGTGCCCGAAACCTTCAACGAGGCCAAGCCCATCGGATTTACCATGTACACCACCTGCATCATCTGGCTGGCGTTCATACCCATTTTCTTTGGCACGTCGCAGTCTGCTGAGAGGGTAAGTGTGTGTATGTTTTATTTAGGTTTTTTTATGTGTCAGTCCTACTATATACCTAAAATTGCATACTTTAACTGCAGTTTTCAACAATGTCTTTTTGAACTACAGTCTACAGATAGCGTGAGTATATTGCAGATGTCTTCATCCTCATCATCTTTAGGATTGCATAGTCTGCAGAAAGGATGATACCATGGTGTGTCTGCAAGTCTGCACTTCTGTTGGATTACCCAGCATATGACCTGTTTGGGATTTAAAGCGATTTTCTGAGATACCACAGTCTAAGAGGGTGAATATGTGTCTTTCATTGGTCTATTGGTATGTGTGCCTGTATAGTTGTGCATGATTTGACTTCACGCAGACGGGTCCAATGGATTTTGGTGATATCTGAATATTTCCGTGAAATATCTTTTCTAGGTTTGCAATACACTGACAAGCAGGTTGTGATGTTGTGGTTTATTATCTTTCAGTGAGCATAACTAAACTCCCCTGAGCCCTTTTTGCAGCATTTTGAAGTTTTGGAATCAGTTTTTTGAGCCATAAATTTGCATGTATTGCTATGGCAAAAAGTCTGGTTTCTCTACTCCCCTGACAACTTTTTAGAGATCAAAACTGCATCTCTTGGCACTGAGAGATAGATATGTTTTTCAATTGTAGCTATTCTAATGGCTTAGAGTCCAAAATCTCCTGACAATCCCCTGTGAGTACAAGAGGATTTTCTGTCTGGCTGATTGACTGGATCCATGCGTTGGTCCAAGCTTTTAGAGGGTTGTACTGTGAGCTTATTCTTCCTACCTTTAGTCAATTATTGTATGACTGTATGATGTGAGTAAGGTGAAGGTGTGTGTCTGTGTGTATGGGCAGCCTTTACAGACTTCAAGCTTCACCTAATGATGATTATAGTTAATAATTGTACGTATTTTGCGTTTTATTGGATATTTTAAGTTGTGTTATCTACTTTATTCTTACACACCCATATGCACACAAACACACACAAATATATTTGTGTTCTATAGGACAGAGGTTCCTAACGTGAGGGTCGGAAACCCTCAAGATACATTTTTTGGGTCACAAAACACCCTCTGGCTTAGGGAAACAACAATCAGGTTTGTAAGTGGTTGGCTGATTGTGTGACAGCCTATAAGATGTGTCCTTTCACATTATCAGCTCAGAATCAGAGTTTTTTAGGAGGCACAAGCACACATACACTCAAACAGCTAATCTGATTCATAACAACACGATATATACACACAGTAAACCATCGTGTTTACTTGAGCTAGAGCAGCGGTGGTTTATTGATTCCATTTCTTGATAGCGCGACTATTACAGTTTTAGCAATAAAACACTTGACAAGCTCATTGAGATTCAAGACACATCATTGATTGCAGATGTCACACGTTGTACATTACAGTGCTGAACTGTTTTATATTGCAAATGTGCACATAGCAGATAGATGAGTAGTAAATAGACACATAGGCTTGGTGGTGACTTGGTTGGTAGGTTGTAAGGTTGGGATAATGCCAGACGAGGTGTCTATTATCAGCAATTAATGACACTTGAAGGGCATTATCCTGCTTATACCATGGTCATTTGCCAAAGAAAAGAAATCAAGATTATTCATATATATTTTCATGTGTTTTGCAACCAAAATCTAAAGTTTTTCACAAGTCGTAACTCTGTTTCCCTGAGGATCTGACTAATTTGTGGATCAGTCATTACCATCCAGTAAATAGGATGGATCAGAGATATAATTTGGCAACCGGAGGTATTTCTAGTCCACTCAGCTCATAGATCCCTTTGGCTCAGCTGTTAGCCAGAAAGCTAACGTTATGATTCAATGTAAGTAACACTGCGTATGGTTGACAAGCAGTGAATATAATGTCACAGTATGTTTAACAACAAGACTAGCTAGCTAACCAGCTCATTGTCCCCAAATCAATATCAAGACAAATGGTGTAATAGGTGTCCATTATCACTTTTTAACCCCAGCTTTAACCCCCACTTTTTCACACCCAGCAGCCAACCAGAATCGAGTATTCACCCAGACCACATGATATAAACAGTAATATAACACGTGATAGATTCAAATCAGAAAGCTGTTTAACAAATAGATTAATCAAATTAAATGTTCACCGGCACAATCTCAAATGTCAATATATTCTGTCCAATCGTCCCCTCTACATGAACACTGAATACCTGTGTGTCCGCTGAAGGTTCAAGTCATCTCTTCTTCTCCCTCAATAAAGGAGTCGACTCTTGCAGCCTGCTCCTATTTTGGAGTGTCAGTCAGGCAATTTTCATTTCTCTCTTACCTCGCATCTCAGCCCATTTTCCTTTCAAGACGGGAGCCCGCCTCTGTCGCATTGCAAAAAGCTGACATCAAAGTGATCCTGTCTAATCACACATCAGGGAAATCATACTCTTGCTGGATGTTTCATAGTGTTTTCCCTTTGCTCACTCTGACCCCCCCCCCAAAAAAAAAGCCAAGGAGTTGTGGAGTACTCATTGATGCAGGAAGTTTTAAGTGACTCAGTGAGTTCTGAGCACATTCTCACAATTATAACCTAATAAGGAGAACATTATTTATTCATTTTCCCCAGTCAGAGGCTTTAATCCAGTCCAGCATTATGCCTGCTGGCAGCTAGTCTACCCTTTAAGCTACTGCTTGCGAGTGACAGTGAACCTGCTTCAGTTGTGCAAGTCCATGACCTTGCAGATATTGTACTGTGTTTGTGACCATTTGTGGGTGTCATAGCACCTTTAGGGTGTGCTCTTGCACATATGTGGCTGCAGAAGTCATTTGTGTGCGTTTTTATGACTTTGTAAGGGTATATCTGTGTGTGCATGCATGCGTGTGTGTATGTTATCTGACATTTAAAAGCGGCCTGTCTCACTGGTTGGTCTTAGCAGCACCCATTCCATGTTTGTTCAGCTAATTGGAATGTCCACCGGCGACTTCTTGTGTATTGGTGTTTGAGTCTGTTTGTCTGGTGTGTTGTATTTAATTGGAATATCCACCAGTGCACATTTGTGTGTGTGTGTGTTGTTTCTAATTGGAATATCCTCTGGAGTGTGTGGCAGCTGGCTGGCTAACAGAGAGAGCAGAAGAGAGGGAGGAGAGAGACGAGTGAAAGAAATAAACAGGTAATGATGTGACTCGCTGATGGGGCTTTAATGAGGAGAGCTCTGCAGAGGGCATAGGTTTGGTTTCTGACGAGGGGAGAGGGAAGGGGCTTGAATGAAGTTAGCTGGAGGTTAGATGACAACACGACTAACATTACAATTAACTTTATCATATAATGGTCATCACGTTCTGCTTAATTATTCCTCAATGTTGTCAGGGGCCTAGTATAAGTATTAAAACTGTTGCATTTATTTTTATATGATTAATACTCCACTATACTGCAACACAACTGATAATCTTAGATACTTAGCATGAGCATACCCAGAGCATCAGATGCTCTTATCTTTCATCTTTTTTACAGTGTTTGTGACCCACACTTGCTCACAAATGTGTGAAATGTGCTTATAGCAGCTGTTCATTTGTTAATGGCGCTGTGGCCTGTGATGAGGCTCCTGTCAAAACAGTGGATTGCATAATGGCATTGTGAAAACATTTCAACTGTGTAGTGTGTAATTCAGTCAGACTCCACCAGGTGTGCTTTAATGTGTCTTTGCAGGTTAACTATAGAAGAACACATCTCTGTGTGAGCGTTTTAAACGTGCCTTGGACACAAGAAAAGCCTTAGCTTGTTACTGCATGTGATGTCGGAACAGTTTTCCTCTTTGTGGGGGTCCTGTCTGTAGGGTGTACCAGCAGAGACCTGAAGGTGTTAGATGGCTTGTGCACCTTGAAGTGGTTGAAGCTCTGGAGAAAGCTTGCAAGTTGACCTTCAGGCAAGATTTTTTTGGTAAACTACTCTTTAGAAGGCAAATGCTAGGCATTATGCTAGACTTTCCCTCGCCTCATATCAGCTGCTACCTGTTTGATGTTTTGGGATTCTCCTTCAGGTCCATGCTGTCAGATAAGCAATTTTCCTGTTGCCTGTTCATGGGTCACCCTGGGTGTGGGTCAACTGTATGTGTTTAGGACACAATAGTTTCTCAACTTTTGAGGAGTTGAACTGGCATCTACTTGCGTGTCCATAGGTCAGTTTTTTGCGAGCTGTAAAAGCTGTGAGAAGTGCTGGATATTTCTTTGTGGCACAGTGAGATCAGCAGAGTAGTCAGCGTCGAGCAGAACGGAGAGGTGAAGCCTATAGGGTTACACTGCACAACATTGCACCTAAAGAAATCTGACATTCCCCCTTCCAGCTTTTGAGCTGAGTACAAACTCTGCATACAATATGCAACATGGAGACCTAATTTTGTTCCTGCACTGTGTATGTGTATAGTTTGAGTGACTTTATGTGGTTAATTTACTGGCAAATACAGACTTCTGTCCTCACCCACTCATTGTCACTTGCTTCTCTTTCCCTCTCATTTACTTTGTATATTTGTGTAGTCCCCTCCACAACCTCTTCTCATGCGCTTCTATCCTGGTATTTTTGCTCTCTCCCCATCTTAACACCCTCTGCTCTCATTCCTCTCCGTTGCTCAAGCCCTGTCTCTCACATTCCTCTCCTCTGAATACTCAACATGGCTCTGAGTCACAGCGGGCAGAGAAAGAGAGAGGGGGGGGGGGCAGAGGAGGAGAAACACAAGGGGAGGGAGGGATAAAAAATCGAAAGGGAAAGTTACTGCGAGAGGCAGGGACATGCAGGGAGACAGTGAGACAGGGAATAAGAATGTGAGACATAAATCAAGAAAGAGGGAGAGAGGGATTCTTGACCATCACCAACGAGAGAGGCATTGTTTTGAAATAGGTCATGCTACCATGCAGAGGCTGCTGGCTCCAAACAGCTCCTGCTGCACCCTGCAGGAATGGGAAAGGTTGTGTATATTTGTGTGTGTGTGTGTGTGTGTGTGTGTGTGTGTGTGTGTGTGTGTGTGTGTGCCGTGTGCATGTGTGCTTCCCTCTGCCTCTCTCTGCTTGCTGTAAAGCCCTAACCACAGGGCGCATCCTCTCTCCAGCTATGTCTCTCTGCATATGCCTCATCGTTTCATTGCCTGACACTACGGACAGATGACCCTCCTTCTTTTTTTCTTCCTGTCTTCCTTTCTCTTCTCTCTGTCTCTTTCTCTTTATCTATACCTCTCTTTTTTTTCTCCCTGAGAGCCATCTCGCCTGTCCTACAGATGTCTTAAATATGGTCTGCTTGTTATCTCCTGCCGACAACTGAGGGAGAGTCAACCGTCCCGCTGCTACTCCAAAACCCACTCACTGTGTGCGCGTGAGGGTGTGTCTTTTGTTCACAGCAAGCATGTTCTTTGTATGTTTTTTCTTGTGCCATTATGTATGCATCAGCTGCTTGCACTTGAGTTTTTTTTGTTCCTTAGTTATATTGGTGTATCAATATAGGAGAGAGATTTTTCCCTGATTTGCAAGTACAAGACACAGCCATTCTTGTTTTCAGTTTTTCCATTCCTAGACATGGACATGAGCGCCTTGGTCAACATTAGTAGGTACAGATTAAAACAATGAGCTATGCAGTGCAATCTAAACCCAGCTTGGGAACAGGCTGAATTCTGCTGTGTTGTTCATGTTCTGAACAGTAAGAATCCGCAGGTTCAGTCAGCTGCTATTCACACACACCAATGCACTTTATGTCTCTCAAGGCCTCACATTCACATTATCTCTCTGACACATTCCCCTTCTCTCTCTCACACACACCCACACACACACACACACACTACTGCATAAGACTAAAGCAAGACCCAAGTGTCCTGACCTCAAATTACCCCCTTTACGAAGTGAAGAATGACAAACAGCCTCACTTTGAGTAACATTCCTCATATTTTTTTCTCGCCCCGTGATTGCATTTGATCCTCAGGTTTGTATAAAGAACACACACAATCTATCTACACCTGCCTCACAAATTTCATTCTCCCCCTCACATCACACACACACATATACACACAGCGTTGCGGCTCACTGTTCGCTGACAGATTTATGGCTGTGACTGTGGTCCCGGTGGAGAACCGGTGACCGCCCAGATCCTTACCGGGAGTAACTGTCGGTAATCAATCTACAGTAATCTGAAGAGGTTGGGAGAGACAGAGGAGAGAGAGACAGGGAGGTGGAATAAAAGTGACACGCTGAGAGAGAGGAGGCTGAGAGAGAGGGAACAACAATGTAAAAGGGAAAAATGGAGGAAGAAAGAAAGATGGGGAGTTAGGGGAAAAGAAAAGGAGGCAGCAAGAGTGAACACTCGAGGCAAACATGCAGCAAAGAAAGAATGAATCACAGAGTGTGGGAGTGCAGAGTGAGAACGACGTCAAGAATTACTAACAGAGTCAAAGAGGTGGGGTTTTAAACAATCGTGGAATGCTAAGGATGGAGGAAGGAAGGAACGCTGATAATTTAAGGAGACAGAGAGAGATGCAGGATGAAGAGGGAGAAGCGAAACAGAAATGTTTGAATTGTTTAAGAAGTGGACAGATCCCAAAGCTGTGGGGTCATGAGCATTTAAACACCGCAACTGGCTCTCCCTGCACATACACACTCGCATAGAGCAGTCCAAAATATGATGCAACACAAGTGCCTTGGGTGGATTACATTGCAGGGTTTATTGTAACACTCTATCTATGTCCATTTGTACTTTGACTGACCAGCAGATGATTCAGCTGCAGCTTGTATCAGTGCCTATAAAATCTATAAAACTAGACACTTAAACACAACATTCACTTTAAAATTGTGATACTGTAGGTTGTTTTTAACATTGTACAAAACTATATCTGCTATGTTTCAGTAAGGGTGAAAAGCAGGACAAAACAGGAAGACAAACATATCAGCATGTAATTGGTTGAAAATTGGTTATAGAGGAAGTATAGTAGTACAAATGAAGCCAGCCTTCATTACCTCTGCCAAGGAGATAAACATTTCAGTGCCATTTGTCTGTTTGTCTCTTATTTCTTTTTGTCAGCAGGATTATGGAAAAACTAATGAAACGTGGTGGAAGGGTGTAGCATAGGCCAAGGAAGAACACTTTCATTCTTTTTCATGAACAAGCAATAATATTGACCAAATGCAATTACCTGAGCAGTGGCTGTCATATTGGTAAAGTGTTAGCGATCGGTAGGGATTCCTGTAACAGTCAGTAGACTGTAGAGGGTCAGTAAGGATTTGTGCATCCTCAAGGGGCAAATTGCCCTGAATTAAACATTTCAGACTGTGTGTTGTGTGCAGAGTCCCACTCCCAAAGCAGGAAAGATGTGCTCATCTGTGAAATTTACCATCATTTGTTCAATTATAGCACTTTGTGGGGAAATTTATGGGAATTAGACAAAATTTTAAGCTGTCAAAAATAATGTTGAGATTGGTTGAATTTAGTCCTAGTAATTACTGTGATCACAGCATGAATCCTCTGATTGACAATCCCTCTCATTACATTTACAGGATAAGTCAGCAGCTTCTAATAAGACTAGCCCCATATACAGCTTCATGAAAACCAGTGTGAATATTTAAATAGAAACGTGATGTATGTATGCTTGAGGGAAACTAGGAAGGGCATAGGAGCAGTAGGCTGCTTCTTTAATCAAGTGAGTAGTGTTGACCCACAAGGTCAGTAATATGACATACTAGGAGGAACCGTACATGTCGTAGATGCAAATTATGTAAATATCACATTCCCGCACTATTCCTGCATTGGTCATATTATCTGAATATACATTACAATAAATAAGAAAAAGTTAAACTCAAAATTAAAACTTCAAAATGCAAACTTTCTTGGTTTGAGTTGAAATAAAACAAAACATATTGAGCTTTATCTTTTACTGGCAAGGGAACACTCAAGGGTACATTCTGATATTTCCACACACAAATTTATAACTCCCACAGTAGCAATGCACAAGGATCAACAGAAAATGTACAGAGACCAGGTCACCTCTGACCAATCTTTCTTTCTTCTGCTGGATTCACATCATGTCTATATTATGGCAGAATTTACCAGTCCTTGGGGTTAATATATTTAACAGACTGTGTGTGTCGGTGACTCTATGTGTGTGTGCGTGAGAGGATGGGTGCTGTAATTTACTTTTGAAGGAATGGGTTCTGCAATCTTTTGCAGGGTTCTGTTGGGATTTGGTCGTTTGGCTGAAAATGGGGAGAGACAGACAGCGAGTGTCAGATCCTGACATCAAACAGCGAGATGTTGAAGGAAAGGGGGGGGGGGGCACCCAAGGGGGACCTCACACAGAGATGCTCGCAGTCAGATACACACGCACGCACCATGTATGCCTACACACACGCATGCTCTACAGCGCAAAACACATACATTTTAGTATGCTTACATGCACACACACACACACACACACACACACCCAGAAACACTTCATGAGGGAGCAATAGAGACAGGCAAAGAACAGTATAAATACAAACTTCCCTTTCAAAGACCAGCGTAAGAGTCATTTCCATCAACCTTGCATTGCATTGGTTACAATACTAAAAAAATAAACATCATTTGTGTTGTCGTATATTCTGTTTATTTCCCATCTCCACTGTAGTTGTCATTTCTTCATGCCTGCATATGTCAGACTGTCGAGTGACAGAAGGCATGACAAAGCAAGGAAAATCATGAATAGATAATAAAATGCTTTAACACAGGTGCTGCAGTGGAATAACTAGTTGAGTCAGCAGTCCTTTATGTGCCTTTTAGCTTTTTTTCTTTTACATATATACAGTTTTTAAATTCTGATTCTTCAAATCTATCCACAGAACAAACTGTAAAGTACAGTATGTGAGGAAAATTAAAAACACTGGCAAATTGATTAATTAACCGGTTGTAGATGTCCAAGTTTAATTAGTGGTGTACTGCTGATCCTGATGATCCCAAGAGAAATTCAAATTGTGTTGCCTTTCAAGCTGTTGCTGTGCAGATGCATTAACCTGGCATCCATTTGCTGGCAGTGGTGAGAAAATACTTGGCTTTGGGATTTTGGAGCTCTGTCAGACTCGGTGTCAGGAAGCATTCGGGCCTGAATCACGAATAAAACGTCTGATCAACAAGGAGTTTTGGAGTAGTACCATGAAGTCATTGGAGTATCTGAATGTTGTTGCTCATTAAAGGTGCAGTACATAGAAATTGGCCACCTGCTCCAAATAAATAGCATTTCACCTCCTCCTCCCTTAATAAACCCTGCAATGTTGTCAAAAATACATAGCTGTCACCTCATCTGATTCAATGTTCACACACCATTTGTCCTTTTACAACACAAGGCTGCACAACAAAATGAAAGTTTTAGCCCCTCGATGCCACACACACACAGTGCATACTGTAAATACAGATAATTGCATTTAGAAAAGCACAGGATCAGATACAAAATAAAAGCAAAATATACAGCTATTTATATACATATATAGACACCCATGTACACCCTATTTGAGGTGCAATTGCATCTAGATGGATGTGAATAGCAGCAACAGGTTGGTGGTTGTAAGGTTTTTTAAGCAGCGATTGTCAGGCCGGCTGTTCTTAATATATATATTTTAAAGTAATATTGTGACCAACTCTAATACATTCTAGAAGTGGTGTATGCTTCTTTTTTTTTTAGGCCTCTAAAATAGCATATTATTAGTAGTTTAGGTTTTATTGGTAGGTTTATAGTGCTCAAACAAAACCCTAGTCAGCAGCACTAAACAAAAAAAGCACATTGGTACATTGTAAATTACTTTATATGGCAACTGTAGAATACACTAAAACAAATAATAACAAAGTTTAACAAATAAAGCTTTACATTTTCTGTAGCTGTGGATACAAACAGCAACCCATGAAACCAACTGTAAGCTACATGGAATATCCAGTCAAGGAAAGTTTGATCAATGTTGACTTGTGTGTCATAGTTGGCTGCGGATTAACTATAAACATTGCATGTCTCAATTATCAGTACCACATATTTTTTCTCCATAATTAGCAGTAATTAACATGATAATGTGGCACCACACGTACAGTATTTCTGTGAACGCTCATGTCTGCATCATTAAGAAAATTATCAAGGTATGTTGATTTTGTAAGGCAAAGAGCTCTGGTGACATGTCCTTCACTACAAAGTTGAATTTCAAAACAGGGTTGAATTAGAAGAGTCTGTTCTAAACAAAACCATAATCAAAAGACATATTAAATATGAGACCACAGATATTTTCACTTAAATGAAGTCACCAAATAAAGGCCTTTTTTTTTTTTGCCTTGATGTGGCCTTTTGGTAATTTGATTAGAATTACAAAATAAGGTTGGGACTGTGTGGTGCAACAGAGTATTACTGTGAGAAAGTGTAATTTCCAGCTCAATTTCTGTCAAAATTGCATGTCAGCCATCCATGACAGAAGAGCAAACATACAATTTATCCCATGTTTCGTGTTTTTTTTTTTTTTTTTAGGGGATAAAGAGAGACAGACAGACAGAGAGAGACAGAACACCCTAACAATATGCATTACAATGAAAACTGTATGCATAACTCAAAGTTTGACATAAGAATACTGCTAACCTTATACACATCTGCACGTCAATAAGATCAACACTAACAAACTGTCGCAGAGCAAACAGAGATGTAACAACAAACGCCCTATGTACACTTTTATGACACACACACACACACACACACAAAACCCTTCAACCAGTATGGATTAGATGAAGGAAAAAATGTCTCTAAGTGCTGTTTTGTAGAAGGTAATGAGGCACTTGTGGACAACAGTGTCCACACTTGGGCCCAATTAAGCTGTACTGACACAAAGTTAAAATATTATGGTGGAGAGTCCTGTGTCAAAGCTTTTTGTTTCTTTTTTTTTCAAGAGTTGGAAAAATGTGTGTGATGGGCGTGTGGAGAAATGCAAGTTGGGGATTTAACAAGCTCTGAATAAAAAGCATCTTCAGAGCGGAAGACCAAAAAGATACAGAAGTAACTTTTTCATGCATATGAATTAAAAAAAACACCTACCCCTCTCACCTTTAAGTCATTTTAAGAAAAAAATAGTTTCTAACTATTACCCTTCTTAAGCGCCACAGTCTGGGGTTTGAATTTACTGACTGACTGTAATTGGTGTATCTTCTATCAAGTTATTACTTTCCACTGTTGCCATGAACTGATTGTTTTAAGGTTATTCTAAAACACACAAACTGTGAACACTTTTCTTCACTAGCAGTTTTAAGTGAGGTTGGGTGTACTTAAGCAGCAGGATTCAATGTAAAGAAGCATTTTATTTAGCCTGTAGTGTCTAATATAATGAACAAACGCAGGTTGGTATCTTAAACTTAAAAATATAGGACACATCTCTGAGAGTTCGATGTTTATATATTTCAGAATAAAGATACTTAATTGTGAGTTCTCTCCTGTAAGAAATATTTTTGTAGCTTGTCATTTGATGCATTTCCCTTTTTAATGTGGAGCAAAAAAGGGATCTTACATCAGTATTTTGAGAGGAAAGTAATCACTAAAATTTTATAAAATTGTAAAACTGGTGTGACTAAATGTAAAGACTTCAGTTCTTAGCAGTCTGTTGTTGTCTTTTATTCGGCTGAATGGCTAAATAGTTGACGTACCATTAAAATATCATTTATCGCCACCTACTGGTCTGGCATGGTTGTTTGAGCGTTTCTGTGTTCTCGTATAAATGGAGATATTTTGCAAAATGTCATGTGGTCGGAGTGTCTTCCTAAAATGGAGAGGGAAAAGATCTGTTTAGAAAAGCATTCATATACATGTGAACAAGGCCTGTGTGCTGAGCGTCAGATAAATGAATTGTAAAGAGAACTCAGTCTGAGGCAAATAAAAAAAAAAAAGAGGTGGAGAACGAAGATGTTTTATGTTTTTTCCTCTCAGTGCAGTGGAAGCATGTTTTCATCCAGCACAACTTTGAAGTTTTATTGATTCTGGCATGAAGAGCTGTAGATCAAAAAGTAGGCATTATGTTTGAAACCTCTTAAGCATTCTTTGTGATCTGGTCTGAGCATGTGATCGAACACAACTCCAGCTAACCTTGAAGACATAAGCTGAGCTAACCGTTATCAAGCTAGCCAACCAGTAACATAGCAGTGCTGGTCAGTCACATTTCTCTATTTTTCTCCGTACCAGCCTTTTACTCTGGGGACTGTCTGTCAAAAATGAGCATTTAATGTATTTGTTCACTGTTATATTTAATCTGCTTATTAAGAAACACCATGAAACTAAGACTGATGTTAAAAGAAATCAGAAAAAATAACAGTGACCCTAATTTTTAATATCCAGAAGTGGTAAAAACTAGTTCAGTCATGCTCCCATTTTTAAAATAAATAATTAAAATAAATCTCCTCACCCACCCGTAGCTCAGATGATTAAAACGATGAGTGGTCCCATGGCGCAAGCGGACAGAAACAGGAGGTGTCAGTTAGGCACACACAGAGACGAACACACATACACACACACAAACACACACACACACACACACACACACACACAAGAGTTTTTGACACTAAACGGCAATGTGAAGTTAGTTTAAGACCCTCTGGCTGTCTGTAAAGTCACCTAGCTTGTAAAATGGTTCGGTTTGGACGGGAACCGATCAAGGTCACTTAAACACAAACACATCATCAAGGCACGGACGGTAGCATGTTAAATGAGCTGAGCTGAGTCCAGAGAAAAAAAGAGTAATGGTAACTGAGAAAGGAAGCTAGGAAGGCAAAAGGATAAAAATCAGAAAGAGTTTAGAAAGACTAAAATAGAATGAGGCGATATATAGAGAAGGATATTAAAAAAGGATGAGGACAGGAAAACATTCCAGAGAGAGATACAAGGTGTTTGTTGTAGTTCTGCTTAATCGAAGAAGTGCGGGCAGAGATGGATGGATAGTAAGGAAAGGATGGAGACATGGAAAGATGCTGTGGGAATGAAGGATGCCATGCACAATGCTTTGTCAATCCCCAATCTCTTCCTCTTTCTGACCGTTGGCTGACTCAGGACATAAAACAAAGCCGCCAGCAGTCATTTATTTCAAATGGGAGCCGGGAGACGAAAGGAGAGCAGAGTTACGTTTGGATCTCAGTGACTCCATAACATCAGAGAGTTGAGCATGAGGTCAAGTTTTACAGTTGTTTATGCTTTAAATACTTCATTGGAAATGCCACACTGTGCACAGTGATGCCAACTAATGACAACAGGCTCAGCCACTTGGCAACACACAACACAGACCTGGTTGCTGGGTTGAACACACAGTGAGGTTTGATGCGGTGTTAATTTGAATATGTGTGAGCTTCAAGTGCAAGTGTCCTGTGGGAAAATGTTCCAGTCTATCAGTGTTGCAGGACTTTGTTCCTCAGTTCAGTCACTGTCCTTCTGCTCTGCTTTGTCATCACTGTGTCTGTCTGTTCAACGCTCTTTCTCTTTGTTTCTCTTTGTCTTGTCAACTTCCACTTCCTGTCAGCCGATGTCTGTTCTCCCAAGTGTTCCTTTTTCTTGGTCCTTGTTTGCCTGCTGCCTTTCTTACTTTCCTCTTCTTTATTCTCTCTCCCACTTACCCATGACGTCTTTCATATTCACACCATCTGTCTCTCTCTCTCTCTCCACTCATCTTGTGTGGGAGCAGGCTTTCTCTGCTGTTGGCCATGTTTCTGGCCAGAGGTCTTTGATTTCGCCACCCTTTTCTCACTCTGTGGTGCATATGAAAGGAGTTGCAATAATCAGAGCAGCAGTGTAATGACTTAGAATGTTTCGTGTCTTGGTTCATCAAAACATGAGAAGCTGGCATTTGTATATGTGTGTGTGTGTGTGTGTATGTTTCTGTTCTTATAACCCAGGCATAATCTGATCTGATGAAGGATGTGATCGTCTGTGCTTGCACGTAAAATTCAGACTACTTAAAGTGTGTCTTAATAAATGCCCCACAACTTCATTTCAAAAGCAGTTGTTACAGCTACATTGTGACACCACTGTCTTATTTAGACAGCGATTTTAAACCCTTTGACAGCTGAAAGTGTTGGTTAAAGGTCCATGATACCGTTTTATTTTAAGAGGATGAGGAGTGCACAGAATGTGCAGAGGACAAAAAAACTCCATGACGATACATAGGTGAGTGAAAATTGCAATGCTTGCAGAAGATAGGCCTATGCTTCTGATGCAGTGTTCAAAAGCTGTACACTCTACGTTCTTCACAGTATTTATAGACACAGCCAAGCCAACCCAGAATCCATCAGCTGTCATCGCTCGCTGTCACGCTTCAGCTGTCTGCTGTGACGAGAAGACTTCCCCCTCTACACTTAACTCATTGACGGGTGGCCTTACTATCAAGTAAACTTAGGATCACCCATATCTCCCGGGAATTGCATTCTTATGTATTCTTTGTATTCTTATGAATTGTATTTGGCTTCAGGGCTGTAAGTCCTGTTTTTTACATGCTGTTGCTTGAAAACAGCCCCCTCTGTCTGAGTGGTGAGGGATCATCAAAGTGGCTTCAACCATGCTGTGGCTCAATCTTAATCTGCATTAAACTTCTTTTACAGCTGATGCAGCTGTTTGTGACCTGCTGGGTCTGAGGGGACCAAAGATCTTTGTGATCATTGAGAAACAGTACGTTGACAATAAAATGTAATCTAAGCAGCATTATTTTTTGTAAATATGCTCAAAATGAGGTAAAGTTTTCCTGTGAAAATAACACGGATATCGGTGAGGTTTTGCTAAAAATGATTGTAATCAACATTGTAATAAGGTCTGCAACAACAGTGGATCTATGCTTAAAGCACTAAGTGAAAAATAACAAGGTGTCCAGTAAGCAAAAAATCCTTAGAACACCAAATAAAATGAGCTCCCTAGAGAGTTGCCCAATAAAACTACTCCTGCGTAATCAGCACAGTCAGCTTGGCCAATATTATTCACTGACACTGACCAACTGACTAAAAGTAAGCGCCACTCTAAGCCAAGTATTTGTCCACAGAATCTAGAGTACGTTTTTCCGTCTTTCTATTCTTCCACTTTCTCTCTTCCTTTTCTCTCCCCAGGTGTTAAAAGCACATCAGTCGTCACTCTACCCCTCTGTTCCTCTTTCTGAATCTTTTCCTATCACGGACCAGAGAATCTCCGTCTGTAAATGTTTTAAACCTTAAGGGAGCTCAGTGTTTGCAGCCATCCATAACTAATCGTCTACTTTCTGAGTGTGACTTTTGGGATAATAGAGCGTTCCCCCGATACACACATTTTTAGTCATTATCGGCTGTGCACAGCAAGGTGGAGGAGGACAGTGTCAGTCTTTGGTGTGTGTGTCTTTGTGTATATAACAGCTGGAAGTCTTAACTTTGGACCAAAGGCCAGATGTAATGGAAGCGGTTATCGGCAGACTTGCTGCTGTTTTGATAAGAGCAAGTTCACTGCTGGAGGGAATCTCTCTTTTCACTGTTATTCTGCCTTTTTTTCTCTTTAGGGTCATTCCATTTTCACTCTTTTCAATCTTTTTGCTCCATCTTGATTTCATTCCCATCTCTCTACTACTGAAAACAGTCTCCATCTGTTCCTCTCTGATACAGCCACTCACTGATCTCTGTATCACTGCAATTCAACTGAGTGCAATTTGTTGGCAGAAAATATGAGAAAGAAACAATATGGCAAAGTACAAATCTGATCCACTAATTTTCTCCTGTGTGTCTCTCTCACAGTCTTTTTTTCTCTTGTTTAATTGTTGATCCTTCTCAAACAACTGCAAAATTCAGTTCTTTGTTAGTGTGCATGTATGTGTGTTTGTGTGTGCAAGGTAAAAATCAACAGACGGGATCGGAGTATAAATTGCTATCAGAGCTAGGGAAGCTATTGGCCGAGTGTTTACCGCTGCTATAAGAATGCCGTCTCTGGAAAAAACAATGAAAGCGTGACTGTGTGACTAATTTCTATGTAAGAGCTTATACATACTGTTTGCCTGAATTCATGTTGGCCTGTATGTTTAAATGAAAGGCCTATATTTAGTGAAGGCAAAATGTATATGTGTTTGTGTGCATGTGTGTGTGTTTGCTTGCCTCCAGTTTATTGGCTGGTTACTCCCCTTCTCCCTTTGGCTACTGTCAATGTTACCAACTTACACCTTCAGGCAGGTGTGTGTGTTCTTCCTCCTCTACATTTGTGAGGACCAATTTGACTCTGAGACCCTGAGAGTGGGGATATTTAGGGAAAGTGTGGCTTCTTCAAAAGCCTGTTTAAGGGTTAAGACGAGTGTTGAGTTAAAAGTACGTTCAGGTCATGGATATGGAAAAGGCTAGGTTTTAGCATCTTATGTTGATGGGCCAGTCTTCATAAGTGAAGAAGAGAAATCCAAATATGACCGCGCCCACCATTACGCTACTCTTAATCTTATAATCTATAACCTTGCGGGGCAGCTGGATTCGCAGGATCACCATCATGAAAAAATCAAGGCACGCGTTTGTGGCAGAACCCCAATGGTTCAGACAGTGTAAGCTATGGGTGGGGTTGAGATGTGAGGACAGTGAGAATCACCCGCTCATTTGAAAACAACATTGCATTTCGTCAATGAAAGAGGAGCAAAGAACGGCACTTCTTCCAACTGGCTTAGGAATGATTTACAACTCCATTACATGGTTCCGTGATCTGATTGGTTGAAGTTAGCCTGTGTTAAATGGTGATGGACAGATGGTTCATCCAAACACCTGCCAGGTATTTTATGAACATGCCTACCTCTTAAGAAACAGTTTCTACAGATGAGTTCTCAGATGGTTCTGTGGAAGAAACCATCTGGCACGTCAGGTTAGATAATCGAAGGACCAAGAGGAGCAATTCTATTTAAAGTATTAGTTCATTTGATTTGTTGTATGTTTGTTGAATACTTAAATCCTATTTTCCAGTGGCTTCTTTCTGAGCTCTGTGTTAGGTGGTGTGGTCAGGTTTTGTACCAGGGGAGCACATGGCTGCTACCTGAGAATCCTGAGGTCGTATCCTCTTTATTTTTAATGTCCATTTCCAAATTCCAAATTTTCATAAATGACCTAATATGTTCTCAAAAGAAGGATGTTTACAGCATTTGCAGCCTACAGTTCTGAATGTAATTACCAAATTAAAAATAAATGAGAACTGAGCACAGGCTACCTGATACTTTTGTACCAACTTCTGTGTTGGTCTCGTATTATTAAGTCCTGAAGACATGCCAGCACCTGGTGTTTGAATGAAAATGAAGTCAACAATGTTGGATGAAACATTAAGTAAACTGCAGCTCTTTTTATTCTGTTGTACTTTCTCCTCCTTGTCAGGCTGGAGCTGCCAGCACTGCCTCAATCAGTGTGTCTGTGCACTCTGTGACAATGAAGTTGGCCACTCACTGTTGTCTTTCTCTCGCTCTCTTTCTCACTTCATCAGTGTCTCCACGAGTCATATTCCTCTTCTCTTTTCCTCACTTGCCACATCCCATAACATACATATTTTCTTCTTCTTCTTCTTTCTTGCTTCTCTCTCCATGCATTCGCTTCCAGGCTTCGTCTTTCCATTTCTGTTATTTTCCATATTTCCATCCATCTCACCCCTCCTTCTTCTATCTGTCTCTCTTGATATACCACAGACAGTGCTGGCCTGATGAGCCCTGTGTCTTGAGAGCTTGTCAGCCATGTCAGGTCTGTCCTCCTCCAAACTACTCTCTGAAACTCACTAAGGACCTGCGGACTAGTGCTCAGTCCACTGCAGTGTGTATATGTGTGTCTGCCTGACTGTCTTCTTGTTTCATTATAACTGTCCTCTGACTTATGTGCTAGAATGGATGTGGTCTAGTAAAGTAGTCTAATTTAGTAGGGTCTACCTAACAATTTTGACTGTCTGCCTACGGTATGTGTCATCATATCTGTCCTTCAGTCCACTGACTGTATACTGTTTCACTAGTGCCTGCCATATAGCCCACTGTACAGTTTCTGTCTGCCTGCCTATCTGTTTGACAATGCAGCTGCAGTCATCCAACTCACTCTCAACAGAACAAATGCAGAACTGCACTGATTTTGAAAGGTAACTATAGATCACCGACAGCTCTGTCTCTGAAAAATAAAGTTTTCTATACCTGCAGGGTCTCATATGGGCCAAATTTCACCCTTAAACATGTCTGAAAGTCAATTTAGTGTAATTTCTGGCTCTATCAACTTACCTGGTGCAATAAACCACACCCATCTGCTGTTTCTGGCTGCCAAAAATGCTATGAACCATTTCACAGTCTTAGAAAATGAGACAAGCTCTGCAGCACACAGGCAATTAAACAACTTCATTGGAACCATCATTTCATATACCATTTGATCTACCTGCCCGTGTGCCACTGTAGCTGTCCCAGCGCAAAATTTTCTTCTAATTTTGCTCATGTTAGTCCATCCCTTACTACCTGTTGTCCCCCCTCTTCACATCTGTCCTCATCCTCTTTCCCTTGTCAGACACATTCTGTGGTTGGACGATTACACAGACCATCTCAGACAGCTTGAAATGTGATAAATGACTCTCTATTTCTATTTCTCTCTCTGTCTGTCTTCTCCTAGATGTATATCCAAACTACCACCCTGACCATCTCTCTCAGCCTGTCTGCCTCTGTGTCACTGGGAATGCTCTACATGCCCAAGGTCTACATCATCCTCTTCCACCCTGAGCAGAACGTACCCAAACGAAAACGCAGCTTCAAGGTGAGCTTGAGTATGTGCAGTGAAATACTTACAACTCATATGTTAAATTTCCATATCTTAATTGGTTACGTTATGTGGAATTACATTAAACTAAGGAGGAAGCCAGCACTCGAGTAGACTGGACACCATGCTAATAGTCTTCATTTCCAATCGATGGATTTTTAAATGTGAATGCATGGTGATACAGGCAATTGTGACAGCTGCCACCATGTCAGGGAAACTGTCCCAGAAGGGAGGAGACCGGCCCAATGGAGAGGTGAAGACCGAACTATGTGAGAGCATGGAGACCAACAGTGAGTAAGAGAACACCAAAGTTTTATGATTATACATATAATAAACTATATACAATTGTATCATCAGACCCATCTTTACCAGAGAAATCCATATAAAGCTTAAATACATGCAGAGCCATCAAGGCTTAAGTATGTGAGAGCTAGCAGATCAATCCAGTGATGGATAAGTTGAATTAAGGTTTAATGATAAGTTTAAAAATTGCATGTACTGCTATATATAATTATGTCTATAATCAGCGGTACGTGGACGTTAGGTAAGGTTAGAAACTATGAATCATATTACTTAAAGAGGAGCGAGTTAAATGAAAAAACATGACTCATAAGTTTGAGCACATGGACTTTTCATTATAGATTATAAAAACATATAATATGCATACACAACAATACACATTCACAATAGAGGTTAAAAAAGAATAGTATTGTATGTTGTGATCCAGTCTAACAGATGTTTATATGGGGTTATTTAGTCTTCCATTCAAATAATCTTATTCTCCTAGCACGTTGGTAATACATTTATATTGACACTTTAATAGTGTGCTATGATGGAATAGCATCACACAAACAAATTAGAAAAACACAAAAATATTGTCCCTTGTGTGCACTTATGCTTAGGTGTACAGTTTGCATGAAGCTTTTGTTTCTAATGAAGTAAACGTTTAATTTCAATTTGAAGATTAATTTCACGCCTGACTTTTGGCAAAACAGCTGCAACAGTGACAGTTTTTAAATAGCATGGTGCGTTCTCTCCGAGCTCTGACAGTGAAGCACAAAATAGAGCATCCAATTGAAAACTCTATTCTGTGTGGAGCTGGTTCTCCAGTGTGAGCAATCTGCAGATGAAATGACAGCAGTGTGTGTGACTGTGAATGCTAGCCTTAGTGTATGTGCGTGTATGTTTTTGTATGAGTCTCCATCAGTCTATAAATGTAAGTGGATTTGTGCGTCCTTTAGTGTGTGTGTGTGTGTGTGTGTGTGTGTTTTGCTCAATAGCTGTGTTTGCAAGTGGGGATTGTACACGTCTTCATCTATAATCACATAAACACATGTATGTCTCAGTCCTGCTGTGCATGTGTTTCAGTGCAGTTTCTGAATACTATATGTAGATGTATAGGTTTTCGGATCTGTGAAAGCAAACCATGTTTTCCTGTCAGCACTTTATAAGCGGCAATGAAGTAAGCAGGTCATGGTTCATTCATTTAGTCAATAGATAAACTGCTTAGACATCTCCTTACATGCTTTTCTTTCCAAGTAATAATTTATTCATACAAGGGTGATGGGCAGAAAGCAAATTTAAAAGTCTAATTTTTGGCCCCTGACACTTTGCTTGAGTGCCCTCAGATCAATAAAAAGCATTGGACATTTTTCTTTATGCACTAACACTTACGTCTTTGATAGATAAATGTTTTCATCAAGGAGCTTTTTCAATTATTCCAGCCATGTGATGGCAAAACACAAGTGAAAGACATAACAAAAAAAAAAAGAAAGAGTAATATGAAAGCGAAATCTGAATATAACAGTGGTGCTGTTAGAGGCCTGTTGTCGCTGCAAAAACACTGACATTTACCATGGAATGCTTGAGGGGACACAGGACATAATGGGTTTGACAAAAAGCCCCAACGACTCAGGTAGACTGTCGATTTGACAGTGTTACGTGACCATCTATAGCAAAATCTGTTCTCAACTGCTCTTTCTTTTGTTTCTTTTCCTTTTCCTCTTCTATTTCTCCATCCTGCATCCTGTTTCATTCTCTCTTTCCCCATTTCACTCCGTTTCTCATTCTCATCATCACACCATTATTTGCTTTTTCTTCTCCCTTATTTTCATCATCTTCTTCCATTTTGTCCATCTTCTACCCTTTACCCTACCCTTTATTCACGCAGCTTCATCAACTAAGACGACATATGTCAGCTACAGCAATCATGCCATTTGAAGGGACCACAGAAGAAGAAGAAAGGGGATTGGACAGGAGAGGGGGCGTGTCTTGGGGCAGTGCCAAGCGAAAGAAGGAGCCGTCGTTCTTAGCCGATTGGCCGAAGAACTGGCGGACAGACCGAGCGCCCAATGGAATCTAAGCATGAGACATTTTGTATTGTTCCGCATCAAACCACAGAGAGGTGGGACCACATAAACAGCCAGTCAGTGTGCCTGCTTTCCCGCTGCTCACAGCTTATTGGTCCTACCATGAACTTACCTGTTTTAAAAAAAAAAAAAAAAGAGACAACATGAAAAAAGTGACATACCATAGGACACTGTGGTGGACAGAGTAACTATTAAAACCTAAAAAAAAAGAATAAAAAAAATAATGAAAATGAAAAGAAAAAGAAAAATACTCTCAGAAACCATGTAGACATTATATCTAAAAGGGCAAAGATGGGGCTGGGAAAGAGATTTAACAGATTACATTTTAAAAGATATTTAAAAAAGAGAAATGTAAGAGAAAATCTATGAGACTCAAACATGTTTGTTGTTATTCTCTACTTGTAAGTATTTTTGTGGTTGTGACGATTTTTTCATTCTTGTCTCACCGTTGTCTGATGGATCGCCCTTGCTTAATGAGATGAGTGTGTTTCCCCCTGCTGTCTTGGCTAACCGGGTTGTAGCCTTGGGTTGTGAACCTGTAAAATGCCATGGTTGAAGCATGCCAGTTTTTATACAAAAAGGAGATTTATTTATAATAAAGGAATGTTTTGCAAATGTGTAGATTGGTGGTTGTTTGTACGTTTGTAGTTTTGAGGGTGATACGTTTTCAGGTTCTGCCTTAAATGATCTGAAGATAAATGGACGGATGACAGGACTTCGTTACAGATGTTGGCAATGCATCATTAGCAACATTAGCATTCACACACAAATCAAATCACACAAAAACAAATCATATGCATTACACAGATTTAGATATGGAGTTGGTTAGCTATCATGCTTGCATCTTATTATCCTGTTGGATTTTCTTACTTTTCCCTTCATTTTGAATATAATAATTCACCCTTTTGATTTGCCATGAAAAAGTTTACAGACATTAATGATCCCCAGAGGATGAAATTACTGACTTCCATGATCCCCAGAATGTTCCTCTAGTGCTACCACAAGGTCTCCATAGGTTGTTTTGAGTAAAATGGCTCCACAAGTATAGGATGAATTGCCATAATATTTGGTACAAATATTCATGTCCCTCTCAGGATTAATTGTTATTATTGGTGGTCATCATGTGGTCAGAATTTTAATGTGTTCAATAACATGGTTCATCATCAAATACCTGAATAACTAATGGCTTTCCCATCAGCCTCTGCTGTAGTTTGTGTTGGTTCTGTGGCTCAGAGGTAGAGTGGGTCACCCAACAACCACAAGATTGGCCATTCGATCCCCGACTCCTCCAGTGTGCATGCGGAAGAGTCCTTGGGCAAGACAGTGAAGCCCAAATTGCTTTAGAGTGTAAATGTGTGTGAATGAACTCTAGTTAGATTCCTCCTGTGTGAATGTAGTGTTTGAGTGGTCGAATAGACTAGAAAGTACAGACCATTTGATGCTTTAGCAAATGTCAGCATGCTAACACACTGAGCTAAGATGGTAAACATTACGCTTGCCAAACATTAGCATGTTAGCATTGTCACTGTGATCACACCATTCAAGTCGAAGCATGGCATGGCTGAGACTCTTACTCTTGTTTCAGTAATTGTAAACTATCAGTGATGTTCTTAGCACTGGAATCAAGTTAAAATGCAGCAAAAGCACAAACAGTTTCTAATGGTAGAATTGTTCTTTTATCTTCTTTTTTATTCCCCAAATTAAGAGAATTCTTGATTATATCCAGCAGCAAAAACTGTTTCCAAGTTTGATTTTACCAGGATGTTTAATTTCTTATATTTTATTAACTTCCACTAAATTAAATCTCAGTCTCCCTGGAAGGAGACTGAAATCTTTGCCTGGGAGAGACCTTGCTGATGCAGTATAACTACCTTGTGTCTCGTCGCTGTGCTCAGTATTGCCGTGGTGTATGACCGGTGACATGAAGCTGTCTTCCACAACCTCACCTTTGTTTGGCTGTTCCTCACCCAGTTTTAATCATAGCTTCTTTCTGTTTCAGTTAATGACTGTGTTTCAACCTACATATGAAATTGATGATCATTAGCACGTGTTTGGTCTAATTGGTTAATCATACACCTGACTATGATCCCACAAAATCCCAGACTCTGTGCAAGTGTACCTAGAAGAATTGATGCTGTTTTGAAAGCAAAGGGTGGTCACCAAAATATTGATTTGATTTAGATTTTTCTTCTGTTCGCTCACTTTGCATTTTGTAAATCGCAAAAAACAATAGGATTTTATATTTTTCAAAGCATTCTTACTTTAAGGCATTTCTTCATACCTGCCTAAGACTTTTGCACAGTACTGTCCATAAAGTCCCCAGATGTTAAACCTTCAAAAATACATGAAGACTAAGCAAGGAACGATCAGCTGCATGAGTGAATCCATTCTGGTGGAGAGGAACATCTGAGGCCATGAAATGCTGCCTTGATGTCAAAGTTGACGTTAAGACAAAAGGCAAAATAGCAAACATTAACCCAGAAGAAAAGGCTTTGTTCCTACAGCATAAAATCACAGCTACAGTTTCTGCAGCTGGCATTTTGTGTTTTTTTTCAACAGCCAAATCCCAAATGTCCTTGAGCAAAACACTAAACTCCCACCTGCTTATTTACTGGAAGCTGTTCAGCAAAGATTTGAAGTGTGTTTCATGACCCTAAGCCCCATGGAACTTGTTCGTAAGCCAAATACATTGTTTTACAGACAGGGAAGTTACCAGTGAACAATAGTAATTCACACCATGACACCTGAGTACTCATGCTTATACTGTCAAGTGCATATAATGTGCACAGCAACTTTTGCTGATGTTAAGCTGATATATTGTTTACTGCGTTCGCCATCTTAGTTTAACTAACACAAAGTACAGCGGAGGCTGATTGCTGATGAATTTGGTCATAAACCAAATTAAAAAACAAGATGATTTCACTTGATGAAAGGGATCACCAACGTGATTACAGTCCATCCTCAGGGGTAAATGAGTGTCAAATTTCAAGGTAATCCATCCAACAATTGCAATGACGTTTCACTCAAAATCACAAATGTCAACATCATGCTGGTGCTAGAGAAAAGTCAGGAGATCACCAAAGTTTTTAGGATCCTCCCTCAAGAGACCTTAAAGGTCTGTACAAAATTTCCTGGGAATCCATCGAACAGTTACTGATATATTTCAGTTGACACTAACTCACTGGCTGACATCCCCAGAGCCGATGATAAGAATTTGTGCTATCTGTTGAATTCATTTCTCTTACTGTTTCAGATAGTTGGCCGAACATAGATAGTCTTGTTAATATAAATACATAAGCAGCTTTTTGGAATCACTATTTTGTACCAGCCTTTTTGAAAAACATCAATTAAGCAGCATCAGGCATAAATAGATCATCATGCAACCAAATGTGCCATTCTGATTGAGCAACTCTCATCTTTTCTTGAGTGGAGAAAATCTCTTGCTCTTGCTCTTGCTCTCGCTTTTGCCATCGCCATGACTCTCCATGCTTTCTGGAGTTTTCCCATCACTCATCAAAAGTTGTCCTGGGAATTGTAGGAAATCCCCATCTGAAGCAGATGTCAGTAACTTCAGTTTTGTGCCATGCAGTTGATTCATGTAAACAAAGGTTGGATTATCTGTCTGACAAATGTGATGAAATGGATAACTGTCAAGGGATCCTGTGACACTTGTTTGTCATCACCCATGTAAATCTGTCTGAGGAGTCATCCAGTGTTTCCAGAATCCAGATGGTGGTTGTTTTGACCGCGTTGTCACTTAGTCAATGAGTAACACAGCTGGTTCGTGTACAGGATGGATTTAGTGTGATTAATTAGCAGTGAATCAGACTGACAAAAGTGACAGAGCACAGGTGTGGAAGACTGATAATAACCCAACCATAACCCATTGTTAAACATTTTATTTTGTTTTATTTTAATTTACTGAGAGGAACTTTTCATTGGGTACATAATAACAGAATTCTTTTAGGCATTAAAAGGTAATACTTCGATAATACAACTTTGGTGCTGGCCAGTATGACATATGGCATTTCCAGGGATCTTATGTCTGAAATCTCCTATGATCAAATTATATTTTAAAAAGCGACCGAAGCAGATACCTATAATCATGTAGTTATTTTAAAACGCCCACTTTGATATGCAAATAATACCATTACTATGCAATAGAACCAGTTCTGCTGAGATTTTAGGTCATGGTGCGTCGGGTGAGAGAGCACATCCTTCATGCCCAAACTCAGCCATGCAGCAGAGTTCACCACGGGTGTGAGACAGCACACAGAGCACCCAGACTGTGTGCACACTGTGCAGGAAACAAGCAGGCTGATTCATGCCATGCCATTACTCACAAGACTATCAATATATGTAAAAATAAGATTTATATTGGCAACAACCTCGAAACAATTTCTGATAATGTGATATTTAGATTCATTGCATTTGCACTTAAGACAGAATGAGACATGCCATGAATTGTGAGCCAGATTTGAAGAGTCTTACATGAGTTCAGAGTGAACAGGGTTAGAATGGTCTTTTTCTCTCCTAGGTTCCATTTATTTCCAAGTAGTGTTTTGTTATTTTTCCGTGTGAATTTGATCCTGTTTTAGAGGGGAAAATCAACATTTGTGTGCATTCAAATTTAAGTTAATTTGTGTTTTATATTTCAAGGGTGCTTAAGATATAAAGTTCGTAAAATTACCTAAACATGCTGCTGAGCATGCTGTTAAATTCATATCCGCTTCTAGATCAACCCACATTCAAGGAATTGTGGGACATAGCTTGGCCTTTTCTTCCATTGACTTTGGTTTTGACTTATGGGCTTTTTAAAGGTGACCTGATTAGGTATTGTTCCTGTGGGACCTTGTTAGGCAAAAGAGCACCTAATGACCTTTCTTGTTAAGAGAAAATGGTGCATCACTGCACAAGCAGCAATGGATTTGGGCTTAAAAACTTAGAGGAGGACAACACACATTATTGAATGCATTATTTTTTTCAATCATTATATTTGGTTTTGTTGTAATGTTTAATAACTATTCACTCATTTCAACTGCAAACTGTACTGTGGACATTCTGCAGGACATGCTCTCCAACAGAGGCAATGATTCACATCGTCTCCAGCCCACTAATTCAATTACCAATCTCAGACTGCTGCTAGTGTGGCCAATAAAGATAGAAAACAGTGGGTGGCTGAAGAAAACTGCTCTCTTTGCAAAGTCACGCCTACACCCACTTAAAATAAGGGTGTTTAAGTGTCATCACAAAAAATAAATAAATAAAAAGGTTCGCCCCTGTATGGCTGTGTGGATGGAGAATTGAGGCTTTGAGCAGCAGGGCTGATTGTCTTGGTGGATGCGGTCACCATGGTATCCAGATGTCAGAGTCAGTCAGAGGGTCCTGATCTGGGTCACATTTATCAAGCATCTCAGAATCACTGCTGGGAATCACACTGACAGTTAAACTGACTGAAATACTTAATACTACCATAGAATTTGAGCTATTTCTTAAGCAAGATTTTATCAACACTATGCTAATTAAGCTAATGTTAGCTCCATGATATGACTAAAAATGCTGACTCCGGCTGACTCATGGAGAAACAATGTGGTAAACGGGGCTTAAATATGCTCCGCAGGCCCCAAACAAAAAAGACATGTAAGGATAGATAAAGCACCAGCCAGTGCCAGTATTGTAGTGTTGTAGTAAACTCCTCCTTTAAGATTTACTCTCATGTTTTTGTTTGTTTTAGAAAGGCAGTGAGAGACACCACTTGAAATACATCTTTAAATACAGAATATCACTCCAGTAGTGCCCCAAATTTTAATGAATGTTTCACAACAGTGTACATCTATGAAAACAACATATGAGAGAAACCTAAGATATTATTTTTATAACAAATTTTGCTACAGTGCACCAAAAACTGTGCGCTCAAGGTGACCTGTTGCTGGATTTAAACAAAGTTTAAATTACCTTACTCTTCTCTCTTCAGACACTGTAATTCAATTTTATTGCTCCATGCATGCAGATTTACTTTATAACACCTTAAGGTTTAAGGCTTAAACCTTGATCAGCTAACCATGTAATCTGGAGTTTAGTGGAAGATTGTTTTTGTATTGAATTTATTCATTTATTCAAATATAATTTTTACTCAATTTGGCCCATGGGGAAGCATTTTTCATTTTATTTTATTTTTATTTTTGTTTTGTTTTTGTCCCTGTCTCATTGTTACTAGGATTTACTGGCACCGAAGAATCAAAAATAAGTTTTCCAGAAAATGACAACTTTACTGTCTTATTTCCAGCTGTCTTATTATATTTGCTACAACCCAATGTGAATATATGTGTGTGTGTGTGTGTGTGTGTGTGTGTGTGTGTGTGTGTGGGGGGGGGGGGGGGGGGTATTGTATGTCACTGTGTGTTAGTCTATTCCTGAAGATTGGGAGCTCCAAGGCATCAGATATACACACGAATGCAGAATCTAAGCACTAGGCTATACAATGGGCAAGGAGTTGTTAGGAGTTGGGGTATTAACAAACATTCAAATTACAATGTGTATAAAAAGTAAATATTAATGAAATATATACTAAAAAAAATAAATTACTCCAGGTGACCTCTGCAACACCTAACCATAACCTAATCTAAACCTACAAGATATTTCTTCTTATTCATTTATTTTTTTTGTTTAATCTTTTTTTATTACAACCTTCGGTCCTCCTGGTGTGTTTGTAATTGGAGACTCCAGCTGTATACACTGTATACTGTAACTGTTTCAATAAAGTTGTTCAAAAAAAGCAAATTATAATAGAAACTGGGATCTATTTGCACCATATCACGAGTAACTTCTGTGGGTCATAACATATTCCAAATGTGGCCTGGAACAGACCTGGTAAGGCTTGTTTTCAGCCTTGCAGAATGCTTTTTTCTCTGATTTCAAACTGAAGCAGCTGTTAATAACTTGAGTTCTCTATGAGCTGGTTGAAAGGAGTGAGGACTCAGCAGTCAATGACAGTATAAAACATTCAATACATTTTCAAGGTTTTTTAAACTTGTTAATAACGGCAACTACCAGAGCTCGTTCAGCATTCAGACATAAATGTGCACAAAATTTATCAGACTGATTGGTCCATTAGTTTGCGAGATCAACCACGGACAGACAGATACACACATGCCAACCAAACCCATGATCCCCTTTAGGCTTAAGCCTGGCAGAGATAATAACGGCAATAAAATGTAGTATCTTAATCAGGGGCTATATACCATGTATGTATACACATAAATGGTGACGGAGACACTGGGAAACGTGAGTTTGTTTATTTTCTACGTCACGTACTTTTAAACGAGGAAATCTGCAACTGCCATCTAAGGGCACAGTGGCTGCGTGGGTAGTTAATTTTAGAAGGGGCATTACGGCCACACTTCGGGCCAGCCACTGACCATTTGGCTGTGGTATAATTCCTGCCCTCACATTACAAACCCTCTACTTATTATATTTTTAGCGTCCCATTATTTCACAGTTCCCAATTTCCACAGGTCATCATTTGGGACATGTAAAAGCATCAATAGCCCTGTGGCTGTATGTGTGTGTGTACACTTCCAGTCGTTCCTGTTTGTGAGAATGTCTGCACTGTTGTTTCAGTCAGTCCTCTGTGCATGTGTGTGTGTGCACGTATAAACATACGGCGGTAAGGAGACAGGACACCTGGGAGAAACGCCAACGACAGAAATGTCTCACCTGTCAATCAAGCTCTCTACGCTGTCGTGCTGAGGAGGAGGAGGAAGAGAAATCTGAAATGCTTCCATCCCCTTAATGAGGAAAGCCTCCGTTTGGGAGTTAAGAGTGCTTAAGGAACGGAAGAGTGATTTGAGAGTGAAAACAAAGAAAGAAAAACAGTGAAAAACAGCCTGTTTCTCTGTGTTTAAGATTTCTCAGGCAGTGTGCAAAACCTCCCAGCCGAGACTTTATCGTAATTAGCTCTGTCAGATGGCCTGTGCCAGGGGAAGCTATTACCTTAAATAGACTCACCAGTGATACGGATCCTGGTTCTTACAGATGTTTGAATGCTTGTTGAAGATACAGCTGGCTGCCGCCAAAGTGGGCACTTTTCCCAGTTTTGTGAGTCTGATTACTGATGCAGAATTAAAATAGATAAATTGGGAGCATTCAATGAAACCAAGTGTTGAACTTAGCGCTCTTATTGTTACATACTATAATCAAGCTGCATTAGAGATCAAAAAACAAACACATAAATTAATAAAACACCTGTCTAATACAACAGTGTGTGTATAGAGGACATGAATTGCGAAATTGCGAAGAGAGGTTCTGTAAGGATTTAACTGTGTTTAAACAGTGTTGCTAATACAAAACCTTTCGATTTACTAGATTTAAGACCAGCTATACACTTGTTAGTCTTACGCTTCATGGATTTCCATTAACCCCAGTTAATTACACAGAATTTCAATATACCAACTGGGGATTCTTCAAATCAACAAATCAGTTAGGCTGAAAGCTCAATTGGTCAGCATGCAGGAAAACATAGTGTTAAAAAAAAAGTGTCATTAGCTTTAAAACTGTTCTTAGGATTGACTTGTTTCATTCAAATAAGATCAGGTGATGTGAGTATGGCGTTAGTGAATGACTGTCAGAAAAGATGTGCTGTAAAAACAAAATGAGTCATCTTTGCCAACTTTGAACTTAATGATGCTAATTTACGTAAGCATTCAGATTCTTTCAGATTCAGATTTTTTCTTATTTGATCAAACATTGTTTGGGAACATGTGCTTGAAATGTATGAAATAACCACAAAAAAAAGGCATTTTTATGCAATAGTACAGCTACCTTCAGCAAGTGACAGCCTGTAGCTTGTATGCAACAGGTTTTTAGTTTTTACATCTTTTCAAGACATCATCTGCTAACAGCACGTAGGTTAGGTCACCTCTTGATTGCTCCTTCTTTGTATTCCTGCTGAGATGCTCATGAATAAGGAATGCTAAGAGGCTTATTTATTTGCAGAGATTGTAGCTAGATACGACAGGAATGGGCTCGATTCTTATATTGCACTTTCAACAATAAAAAGAAAGCATTTATCCTGATTTCCCAAACTTGAACTATTTGGATGTTCCTAAATATTATCTCACATACTGTATGTGCATAAATGTCAGCTCCTTGTCAAACTCCATTCATCCGATGATCTGCTTTCTTTTAAATAAAGCTAAATACTGCATGTGACTCAGAGAGATAACAGTATAATCCCATGTCCTTCTTTTCTGGTATCATAACAGTACATCTGTCGCTGAGGGCCAGATTATCTACACGACTCTAAGGTCACATGTTGACAAGATTATGAGGTGCAAGGGTGATGAGTCTGTGGCTAACACCTATAGAGGCAGCTGCCAAGTTGACTCACAGCTGTTAATAGCTACTGTGCTGACTGCATGGTGTTAGCATCTGGCATATGGGTAGGCAGAAGATAGCTCCCCTAAATCTGCAGAGGAAAGGGAACTATAATTTCAGAAGGTGGAGAAGGAGGAAAGGCGGAGGAGGGAGTGGAGGAGAAGAGGAGGAGGATGACTGGATAGAGGATAAAAGGTAGAGAAAGGCAGGATAAAAGATTACACATTGAAAGGATTTTTTGCTGAAGATATATATACTTAAACCATGCATCCGTTATGTTGACATCCCTCTTGACATCCCCCTTTTAGCTGTGTACATGTGGCTTAATGGTGCTTCCCTAAAAGAGGATAAAAATGATGGTAGAGAGACGCAAAGGAGGAGACAACTCCTCCTGGTTTATAGCTTGCTACATGGTGGCGTGCTTAGCCTCTGATTAGAGCTTGTGGTTAACATCTGCTGTAGCATGTGGCTGTGTAAATATTAGCTGGCAAGCTAAGCTGTGAAGAGGGAACAGTGCAGGAGGTGCTTTAAGATGCCTGCATGTATCAGTCATCAACGCAGGCTTCCAGGTCACATTCAGCCTTTGTGCAAATCTGATTTAGCTGGATTATATTTACACCTTTGAAACATGCCTCTGAAAGTAGTTTGCTTATCCTCACAAAGCACACATGACAGGTAATATTTACAGGCTTCGACATTTACTGTAAACACACTGGGTATCTAACATGAATATTCACGCTTAAATTTGCTTGTGGACATTATTTTCATGAACACACAAATCATATGGGCAGCAACCCTGGGTACCGTGCGCTAAAAAAACCCTTTGTGAATCTTACTCTGCAATAGAGATGTGCATTTCAAGCAAAGATTGAAAACAATTCGACAGTCACTGTGAACTATTTGAGGATTATTCTTATAGTTCACCCCCCCCCCCACGCCCACAAACAAACACGCCACTGCTGCTGCCAGAAGCAGCGGTTGTAGCTCTTTCAAACTTCACTACATTTTTGCTTTTGGCCAATTCTTTGCCTTTACTGCTGAAACACTTGTGACAGAATTACACATTTGAATTAGTTTGGATTAAAGCAGACATTGATTCGATCACCGCCCACAACATCTTCTGTCCAGCCGGACCAAGCGCCACAGCAGGAGGGGCGAGAGAGCCTGGATAAGAGCTAACACAGCTCGTACTTAAAGCTGCTACTAGATAATGTTTAGTTGTGGGAAGATCGGCTGGATTAAATGGGACTCAGGCTACCCAAACAAGGAAAAGCCAGAGACTGTTTGTGCCCACATCTTTACACAGACCTGGCTCCATCTCAAAGCACTGCCTGTAAAACCAGAGGAAAATATATTTTTTAAAATAAGACAATAGTTGTGTAAATGACAAATTATATATATATAATTGAACAAATATTTGAAAATCATGGCCCATCCCTAGTCTGCAAGTGTATTTCTACATCGATTTTATTTGCACTTTGGCTCCAGGGTTATAGTGAAGACTTCACATTCGTGCACTTGTGTGCCTGTGCCTGTAATATCTGAGATACTGTCGAGAGCTTGTTGATCTCCTAGGGCATTTATATAGTTTTTATAATGTACTACATTCTCTCTGACACTTTTATTTACTTTTGCTTTTCATGAGCACAGAGCAGCATACACCTACAACCAAGCCATGTTAAGTAAGGTTAGTATTGACAGCATTTTACATTTATTACACCAAATAATTATTTTCTGAACAAAAGTAGCCACTAGACCGATGAGGAGCTAGGGCTTTCCCAATTGGTCTTTATAGATTTCTTTCTTTTAACAAGTCACTTCTAGTGAGGTCAGTTTAACTGTTTTACGAGGTATATGTAGTTCATTATATCCCACCATCGACCAATGTTGAGACAGTCATCTGCTGGAATGACTCATCTCTCTAAATAGCTGCATCTTACTGACACATCAGATCTGGTGGTTAATACTGAAAATTATCCCCTCAAATCAGTTTTCACTGTGACCCAGATGTGCTGGTTTCTTGTGAAAAAAACAGAAGAAAAGATCTGACAATCTGTTGACCAAGTTTAAATGTAACTTCCACTACTATAGCATCTCAGTTGCACAGCTGATGGCACAAATATAATAATAAGAATGGATGAACTTCCTAAAAAATGACTGTGTGGACTGTGTGTCTCAGTGAGTCAATCCAACTGGGTGAAAAAATCTTTTCCCTCCCTTTGCTTGACAATAGGAATTAATTTCAAATCACGCGTATGTCTCCCTGATGAACGTAATTGCTTTTCAGGCTGCGCTTTGCCAGAGAGAGCCTTGACGGTGGAAATGAAGCTGACACACAATCTTGTCCTCCATTGTACTTGAGAATGCAATACACACAAGGTTTTGTCAATGATTTGTCACAGCCCTTTGTTTCCGAACAATGGGTGACTTTGCTGTTGTTAGTGGTTCTGACCTGAACTTTCTTCTTATAGTTTTGAAGACAGGGAGAAAGAGTTTGCAGACAGACAGACAGACAGTTTGTTGGTTTATGAGCAAATACCTGCAAGACTAATGACATTTCCATCAGGTTGACCTGCACTTTGTGCCATTTTACTTTAAACATGGTAAATACAACCTGCTACAGATGTCATCAAACATCAAATTACAGTTAGTAATGAGTTTTTTAGATTAATTTGTATTGAACACATACAAAGTCATTTTGCCATTTGTGTTACCTTTTTACCTATATCAAGTGTCAAAAAACCCCAAATACCAGTTTGCAAAAGACTCACAAAACTTTTTGGTTTGAAATTATCAGATTAATTTTCTAGCTTTCTGGAAAACTATCTGACAGCCACCATTATCAGACCTAACCTCTAACCTGTGCTTAGCATCAATAGCAATCGTCAAGAATGGTGGAATAAATGTGCAAGAACCTCCTTAAATCTGAGTCTGGCCTTTAAGAGCTCTTTGATCAATGAGAAATTCAACAGTGCAAATTTTCATTGGAGACTGTTAATCTGTGGTCTGCATGCTACATCAAAGCTTTTTCCACCCAGCCAACTGTAAAATTCTTGGGGAGACCTTGGATTCTTCTGGGCATAGAAATGCTCCAAATAAAAGATACCGAATATTAGCAGAAAGACTCAGCTTTATTGCAAAAATGTAAGTATTGGATTTTAAGAACTCCAGAACAAATAACCCCAAGTTTAGGTTAAAATTTTCTATGTTCACAGTGTAAGAGACAATACCAAAAAGTGGAAAACATTTACACAGGTAATGAATAAACCGCTTCCCAACTCATCTTGCCTAAAATGAACAAGCAAATGAAAGTCAAGTTGGCAAACACAACTGAGCTAGAAGAGAAAGTGAGTGACTAACTTAAATCCATCTGCTGTATGTGGTGGAATGAGCAAGAATATTAAACCAACTTGTCTTGGTGATGGGAAGTCTATTGTAAGGGAGAAAATGGATTAAATAAGCCAGACAAGAAAAAAGAGAGCGAAGGGAGAGGAGGGAAGGGGTGTGTGTGTGTGTGTGTGTGAGAGAGAGAGAGAGAGAGAGAGAGAGAGAGACAAAGAGAGAGGGAGAGAGAGAGAGAGATTTCAGTTGTGTCTTTGTTTCTCTCTCTTCTTTTTCTGTATCTTACAATCTAATAAAGCTGAAGTTCTTTGTGAATTTATTCAAAACATCTGGCTTTACCAAACTGAAGTTTACAGAACAATTTGCTGTCTGATATAAATCAATCCATGGCCCCCAAAATCACTTCTAGAAGGTGGAAAAGACAGCTGAACTTAATGTCCAGAGCAGAAAGCTTCTTTTAGTAAGTTTGGCCACCAGGGCAGGTGATTGGTTCATGATTTCAGTGCACAGAAATCCATTCAGTGCATGGGGATTTGGCTTGTCATTTATTCATTTCAAAGCAAGATAAATACTAAGGAACTTTTATGGTTGAATGTTGATTGATTGACTAAAAGATGACAAGAAAGAAAGAAAAAGCTCTTCTCCTGGAGGGAGCTTCAACAAGGAGCAGATCTCTGGCTCATCAGAGACGTGTTTATTACTTGTGAGTGTGTCTTTGCAGCATGATTCAACAGAGACCCATGCTTAGTTCACACGGCCAAGAATTTAGCAAATAAATAAAATAAAAATCCTCACGCAAGTCTAGTACAGGGCGGAACCCTACGGAGTGTAAAACAATTTTCTCACCTTGGGGTTTGGATCCTGGAGGAAGGATAGCACATGCGGGCCTGTTTGAAGATTAACTCTTATTGTTGTCTGCCAGTGGCTGAGACATGAGAATTAAAAAATGTATTATAGAACATTCATCATAAGAAAAGCAAAGGGAGCTTTTGTCATTAATCAGCCTTCAATACAACCAATTTCAAAATAATTGTGGACTATTCAAAGACAGTATGGGTAGTAAAACCAAATTCTTCCACAGACAAGAGAATGAAGATACTGAATGTTAATGCTTAGGGTATTTAATGCCATTATGAAAAAGCTATTTTTGCAGTTTTGATCATATGAACTTGAATGTTGCGTTCTTGGCGTGTTACATTAAGAGCTCTGTATTTAACGATATCCTTGTAAACACATGCCCTTGTATGATATTAGCAGTTTTATAAAATGTTATCTGTGTTATCTTAGCAAGAGATAAAAATCTGCAAATGGTTTTCGACTTCACAAAGGCAAAGAATATCACTGAATCAAGAATAACTTTCATTGCAGTTAGATGATGTTTCATGCTTTTGTACTGTGATGAAAGTGCAGGTTCACCAAAACATGAGTTTATTTATTTTATTTTTTTTGCTTCACACACTATTCCAATGATTACTATTTCCTCTATTGTGGAAAATGTATTCATCAAAATCACCATCTCAATTACCATCTGTGTACCACTGCAACAAAGGAGAGGTTTAATGTTTGGCTTTTCATTTAAATTAGTATGAAAGTCAACATAATGGTAGTCGACTGTTATAATAGTCTTGATGGTCATGACAGGCCCTGAGGCAAAGGCTGCTTTTTAAAGTTGAAGTGAGGCCAATCAGTGTACCAAATAATTAAGTTTAAATGGGTGCTTTTGTGCATGTGCATATTTCGGTAACCATAGAAACATTATATAGTGACCTTCTTTTGATATTCAGAGCTATTGATCTTAAAATTCTTTCAGGGGCTTTACAGAGGTTTAAGGGAACGTCAAGCTTTTTAAGCTCCAGACCAAAGGGAAAGGGGAATAACTGCTGATAAAAGTGTGGCGTCTCTTTGTATTTCACAGCAATCAATTGGTTTCCCGCGTATGTAATGCGCCTTGTTTGCTCGAAGACTACGTTGAAAAGAACAGCAGTAGACTTTGTCATTGCTTTGTCAACTGCCATTATCAGACTTAACCTAACCTAACCTCTAACCTGTGCTAAGCATCAATAGCAATAATCAGGAATGGTGGGATACATGTGCGGGAACCTCCTGGAGTCTGGCTTTAAAGAGCTCTTTGATCAATGTGAAATTCAACAGTGTAAATTATCATTGGAGACTGTTAATCTGTGGTTCCTTCACATTCCTGTCTGTAAAAATACAGAAACTGCTCTGATGCTAAGCAGCTATATTTCCCATTAGTGTTTTGTTCATTGTGCTGAAAGGGTTGTGATGCACTTTGATTCACCCGAGAAAACACATATTTATGCCTATGTGTAGACAGATGTGTCTGTACATGTATACATTTTGGTGAGATGAGGGCGTACTGATGTATTTGTAAGCATATTTTAAACCCCTTTTCTCCTCCTACACGCACCCATAAGGCTTTGACAATGGGTCAAAAGGAGAAAGGAAATACCAGAAACATTTTAGCCATCAGATCTCCTACCCATTATTGTAATGGTTTTTGATTCTAAAAAATGGATGCCCCTGAAGAATTGCCCATTGTGGGGCCACAATTTTATACATACAGGCCCCTTCTTTTGCCCCTGCCACATCAAGACATTTTATCTAATGGCTGAAATGGCACTCCTCCACTTTCCTCTCCAGGGGTACCATTCAGAAAGTGCCAAAAGGCATCTCACTACAGTCCTGGTGATTGGTCATGTCATGCCATGCCCGTTGGGTGCATCATTGAATTGGCTATCAAGTGGGTGAGTGCACACACACAAGAAGACAATAGGGTTTTGCTGTGTGTGTGTGTGTATATTCTATATGTATACCTGTTTTTATTCACATATGCAAGAGGTATGTGTGGTAAAGCTTAAAGATCTGCAGGAACATGTTGAAGTGTTTATTTCGATGTGTGTGAGGAAACTCAAAGACAAGACAAGGACATCATTTTCTTTTATAACTGATGAATGATAGAAACATGAATACTTAAATATCACAAAGTCAGTTAAATTATTTTTAAAAAGGAGGAAAGCACGCGCAGATTTGAATTTAGATATACAATAATAATAAAAGTGTTTTTATTCATATAGTAATTTTCAAGCCATAAACACAAAGCCTTTTCCAAGGTGAGGACATTCAAACATAAGCAATATCAGGAACAATTGAAAGGGCTATATAATGAAACATATGCATATTCAGACAAACACACTCTACAATAAAAAAGATATAAAACCAACTGCCAATAAAAAACTTTTATGTAAAAGTAAGTTTAGATCTAAAAGCAGCAACCTAGTCAGCTGATCTGATGCTTAGTGGAACACTGTTCCAGAGCTGATGAAGCAGTACTGCAAAGAGATAATGAGTTTTAATAAAGATGGTGACCACAACTACGCTTACTCCCAAGCACAATGTTTAGTGACTAGGTGCTAACTGGACACAAACCTTTATGTTATACCTTTGTACATTTCCATAATGGATTACATTTATTTAGTGCTTAACGTAATACCCAAAGCACTTGTAGGAGGGGGGAACTCACCATAAATGCCACCAATGTGTGACACCCATCTGGGTGATGCACAGCAGCCATTTTGTGCCAGATTTGGATCTTTAATGACCACCTTGAGTCAGCACCTCAGTTTTAACGTCTCATCTGAAGGACAAAGTACTTTTTACGC